>NW_017306627.1:330889-332501 GCF_000935625.1 Nanorana parkeri | reverse complement strand
GTGGGGGGGGGGGGGGGGGGGGGGGAATCCCTGCAGGGACCAGTGACTGACAGTCACTTCTCTCTACAGGGAGACGATCAGAAAGTGAGCGAGCGACGGTATGCGTTCATTCACTTCCCGATCTATTGAGCCGACGTGTGACAGTTTCATTGTCACACGCCGGCTCAAACTATGAGGTTGATTGAAAATCATTCACCTCATAGTTCTCCTTTAACCTCCTTGGCGGTATTCCCGAGTGTGGCTCGGGGTTAATTTTCAGTACCATAAGCGGTAACCCCGAGCCACACTCGGGATTACACAGCGCCACACTTACATTGTCTACAATCCCCGCTGTGTCCTCCGGCCGATGCCGGCATCAGTCTTCCGGGTTCCATCCCTTGGCACCAAATTTAAACGTTAAAAAAAAGACCAAAAATGGGAAAAAATCAGACCGCTAGGGAGGTTAATATTTTCTGTTTGTCAGTGTCCAAACTACCTGAAGGAGGCAGTATAACCCTAACAACTGTTGCATTCCTGTGTCTCTCAATGGACAGTAAATATTATTTTTCCATTGTCCATTGTGTTGTTTTAGTCTGGGGACTGAGGTTGATGTCCTATACACTTTATACTAAACTGGTATATGAAAGTTTTGCTTAATACATAATATGAACTAAATATTATGATATATGCATCTATTGTTTAAGTAATTTCATGCTGTTTACACTGTGCTAAGATTTTATTAATCATAGCATACTGATCATTGTATATAAATGTTGAATATTTCTCAATTCTTTAATCAGCCTTTTTGTCCACTTACTAGTGTCCTGGCTGTTTCTATCACATCATCTATTTTTATTTTTTTAACATTTAATTTTTTCTATATCAGTTTACTAAAGTGCATTTCCACCTTTACATTAATGAGAGCCAATTCGTATCCCAGTTTTCTGAAACTTTTTTGAACAAATGTTAGCCATATATCTTTTGACATTTACACTCTACACTGCCTACTAGTAGGCAATTTCAAAATCATGCCACCACACACAGTGTCCTTTTGGTTTGCTCAAAGGACACTGACTTCCAAACGGCTGACATTGATTCATGTTTTTTAATGCAAGTAGCCTACTAAATTCTGCCCCCCTCAAAAGTCCAGTCAAACTATGACTTGTTACATCCTAATAACCTAATAACTCCAGTCATAGAACTAGATACAACTAGAGAAAGAGGTGATTAGAGGGTAACACGTTTTAAATACTGGTTAGGAAAGGCAAGATAAAGGTAAATGTATATCTGAGGATGAAAAATAGACAAAAGATGGAAATATCTAAGATTGTGCTATGTTTTCCGAGAGGTAGTTTTCAGTGATGATTATGCCTTGGTAAAACATATTTGAAGTATTCAAATTGTCTTCTTAGGGAGAAGCTTTTGAAGAGGATACAAGAATGTGTCTACCTGAATGAGCAGTATCAGGCTTCTTTTCATAAGGTTAAAGAGAGACTTAAAGAAACCCCAAATGAAAGGCAGTTTGAGTTCAGGTAAGTCTATCTTTATGTCTGTGTGCTTATCTGTCTATTCCTTTTTTTTAAACTGTAAATCATGGGGGGGGGGGGGGGGGGGTTGCCCAGGACGGGACAGT
>NW_017306627.1:324009-330770 GCF_000935625.1 Nanorana parkeri | reverse complement strand
AAGGAGGGGGGGGGGGGGGGGGGGATGGTTGCCTATCAGTGTCAATGTATTACAAGGTGATGTAGGGAAAACATAAATCTGAAATAACAAATTATTATTTGCCCATATATATATAAAAAACTATATTACTGCATATATCAATTTGTTTTGTATGGGCACCGCTGCGTCCAAGATGGCGGCGTCCATACATGAGTATGATGTCTCCCGACGCTGGCGTCATGTGACATCATACGCCCCGCCTCCAAGATGGTAGCCCGCAGAATGGGCCGGTGGCCAATATGGCCACTGCGTGTTCTGTTTTTTAAATGTGTGCTTTCATCAAACAAATGAAAAGGTTTTCCACTATTCCTTCATTTCGTCCGAAACAAATTATTATGCTGTGCACATGTCTAATGATTGATATTTCTTAAAGCAATCAATCTTTCAATTTATTATGTGGTTGATTTAGTCAGCAGGCACTTTATGTTGCTGTCTGGTCAATAGAAATCTTCTTTTTTTTTTTTTCTTCAAGGCTCCTTTTTAAATAAAATGGGGGGTTTCGGGGGGAGCGTGTGGTATTTCACTGCATTGTTTAAAAGAAAGTGTGCACCTAAACCACCTCACATTACATCACGAACATTCACCCTCCCCCCCAACCCCATAGATAAAGTAAAAGTTAGGCATACACCTGTTAGGCTTAGGGTCCCTGATTAAAACTGCCTTGCTGTTGTCCAATATAACACAACTTTATTATCTGGAGTACCTTAATTCTTGCAATAAAGCTCCAGACTGTGCTGTATGTCTCTAGTAAATTTGGACCTAGCCTCGTTATTTATTGTGCTGCTGCTGACCGCTGACTGCTGACCAATTTTACACTTATGTGTAATCCGCAGCCTCTAAATTCTCACTCAGAAACATCTGCATGTGCTAATTTTCTCTAAAATATTTCATCCATTTTGCTCTCACTAAACATGTCCTGCTGCTGGTCAATTTTGCACTGCTGTATCATCTCTGGCCTCTTCATTCTTAATGAATGTTTAATAGAAATTGGCCTGCAGCAGCACAGTTTTGCATTATTGAGAACAGGGACAGCCTCAGGGAACTACTGGCCAATTGACTAAAGGTCCAGTGACTTAAATTAGACGCGAGGATGTTCCACAGCTGGAACAGAGTGGAATAGAGGCGAGTGCTGACCACTGGGGGGATGGATCATCAGGTGAGTACATCTGCTTTATGTGAGCCCCCTAGACAAAATGAGCACTTAATCTTTTTCAGTGTGGGGCTAGCCCCACTGCAGGGGTAAGTTTGTTCAATTTCCAGAGTTCTTCTTTAAGTAAATTAATATAATCACTACAATTTGTTATTCTGACGAAAATGTTTTTCTCAGTTGCCTCCAATGTTCTCCAAGTCTGACACATGCAACTGGAACTGATAGGATTTACATTTTTTTGAGAGTCAACATAAGTTCATAAATTACAAGGATTTTCTCTACCTGGTTTATACTTCTGGTGCTTTTAGAACAAATTGTGAACTGACTATTTTAGTAGCATAATCGTTACTGTAGCCTTGGTGGGCTTTTTTTGCCCATACTCTTCAAAAAGGAAGACATTTTAACGCCTGGTAAATTAAATGTAAAAATGATTTATATATTCACAAAAGAAAAAGGTATTAAATCAATGGGATTTCAATAATCCAATTTTAAGACTGAAAATGCTATTAAACTCCTAATTGCATAAAATTACATTTTAATGTGCCTATACATTTTCTCCTTTTCTTTCCATACTATTGTATTCTCAGTGAAAATTATATATTTGGGAAACTGGACACATTTTGTAAGCGGCTTGAGAAGATATCAGACTTGAGCAATGTTTTGGAAAGTCTATCCGATCTTCAGAATATCCGAATTGAAGGAATTGAAAAAATCAATATTCGCTACCAAACAATTGTTAGCAACACCAAATCAAAGACGTATGATGTCCTGGATCACCGTAAGCAAGAAGTATGTAAAACTATTTCTTATAGCGAAACTCAGGTTGGGCCCACAGGCCTAGTTAGATCAATAATATAGTAAGAGATAACTAGTAGTAGCCTTCTGCTACTAAATTGCACTTCTCATCTATTTATAAACTGAAGTGTGCACACAATCAACACGTATTTTATTTATGTACAAAGTGGGGAAGCACTATCAATTTACTGTGTAATATTTTTACTCCTATGCCATATTTTGGAGGATTCAATGGAAGATATAAGAAGACATCAAACACCCAGCTCCCTTACCCATAGGTTTAAATGTTTGATTCTATAGCAGGAGATCTTCCGTTTGATATTGGGAATATCAGTGAAATTCTATAAAACGTTACATATTTACACGGTCTGTATAAGATGACATTTTTATGTTTGCTTTTAATTTCAGTTTGATAAAGACTATGTGGAATTCAAGAATCAAATAGAAGGTCTTTACCAATCACTTCAAGCATTTGTGGATTCTTGGTTTGAAAAACCTTTGTCTGTAAGTTTATTAATTTTATTAGTGTACACATAAAAAAAGAAAAACTCTATAATCACATACAGCACATTTATCAAATCTCATTGTTTGTTATTGCTAATCTGTGGCTTCTTCTGTTTCTAATGCAATTTAGAGATAGATTTATTTCCTATATGAAGTTTGTGTAAATACTAGTAACTGAACATATTTACATGTGTTTAAAAACAGTGAAAATAGTAGGGCATTAGCTATATAGCCACATAATCACGCAAGACTAAAACTGTTGCTTTGGTCACAAAACAGACATAAGGAATAATGCCAAAGAATTTTGCACATACATTGCACATGATATGTTCTGCACATGATTTCACTGTGTTTTGAATGCTATGCAATTGCCATGAAATTGACTTTCATGATTTAGCTGGGTTGATATCTGTTCGTAGTTGTTTACTATTGTTAGTGTACCATAGTTAACACAATAATGCCAACATTATTTAACAAGCTGGCGCCTGTAGAGTTAGATATTTGGACCTGATTTCTGTTTCATTGGTAGCACCCTTTTAGCTTAAAGGGTTTTTATTAAAGGTTTCCATTCCATACAACTATGATACAATTTCACTAAAAAAACAATACCAAACAGACCTTAGTGGAACAGCAGGAGGCAAAATTATAGAGGTTACAAAGTCAGGTTTTGGTGATTTGAGGCTTGCAAATTGTCTGAATGGTACAACATTAAGTTGAAAACAATTAAGTAAGTAGAAAACATAGGGGGAAGAGACCAGCGAACAGTAAGGGAAGGGGGAGGAATGGGAAAGGGTTTGTGGCAGTGAGAGTCACTTGTAAAGAGTTAAGTCTGATTATGCTTCAGTAACCGCAGACCACCTCGGTCTTCACCTATACCCTACTTCAGCCTAAAACCAAGAATAAATGAAGAAAACAACCTACCCTGTCTAGGAAGGGGGAGATGGCCTGTGACCCAACAGAGTTTGAAATTTGTCTGAGGCACTAAATATTAGGTAGAACCCTTTTAGTTTAAAAATGGCATACCTGTTCCCAGTCTTGGGCATCTTTAAAAGTGGAGTTAGTGATGGATTTACTGTTTTAAATAAATACATATTTCTACCACATGGCTAGGTTTGTTTTGTAGACATGTGGCAAACATGAAAATATTACTCCATATTCCTTTCATTCCAGATTTTCTTTCCAAGTACTTTTACCTTCCATCTTGCCTGTGTTTGACTGACACAACACATAAGTCAGATCCTACATATGTTAACAAAATAACCGTTTGATTCCAGTGCTTAATTTACACCTAAGTGATCACAGAGCATTTTAACATTTCTTGTGTTTTGTTTTTGAATGATATCTAGAAATAATCAAAAACTTACAAGCTTTTCAAATTAAATGATAATTTGTTCTGCTTCTAATTAGACTGAGCAGATGGTAAATCTGCTGCTTAAATTTGAGCGAATTGGAAAGAACCATCTTGACTTTGGGGAAAAATATATGGTAGTTCTGCAGAGATACAGTCGAGACTTGGATATGGTGCGAAAACTTTACCAGAAACATAAAGACAGTCCTCCAACACCTCGAAATGTGCCCCCGGTGAGTAAATACAATGCATAAGTAATGTACAAATATTTAATAATTTACACTGCTAAATGCAAGTTTAAAATGTAGTATCATGCTACCTTTAATCATTGTTGCATGTGGATTTGGAAGATGGAAATCTGTATATCTTTTATCTTGATGTTTACAGATAACAGGGAAAATCATGTGGGCGCGACAACTGTGCAGGAAAATTGACCAACCAATGAGATTTCTTAAAACAAAAATGGAACTTTTGCAGGTCTGTATACTTTTTATTGGTAAATCAATACATTCACAGTGAATGTCACAGTAGAACTTTACTCTATTTACAGTATAACATAATGCATAACTTTGTTGTGTAAGCCGAAATAAAATCACGTTAAAAGACCTAAGTTGCCCTAGTTCTGGTTAGGTTGGGTTTGTATCTTTGGAAATCAGCAAACCTGGTATTTAATTATCTTGGAATTTATCTAGATGAATTAAGGAAAAAAAAGTTGGCTACATGAAAATATGGGTTTTGCTGCAATTTCCTGTCCAAAATTGAAGCCACATTAGGGATATTTAAAGTGTTATTAAACCCCATAAAATCTGTGGGCTTATTTATTTACCATTATTTCCTCGACCTGTGTACTGAAGCTTTCCATCTGGCATTTCTTCACATTTTGTAAAATACCTGGTAGATCCTGCTCTTTCTTTGGACCTTCCTTCGCTAGTGGCAATTGAATAGCAGCCAGTCCTCTGGATTTTGCATTGCCTTTCCCATTGTGCATGTTCCGCCAGTTGCCTTTTGAGAACCCTTCAATTTCTCCTTCTTCCTCCTCGAGCCACCCCACATGTGACTTGGAATGTATTTTTTTTTTCATTAATGGGAACGCAACAGCACCAATCGGTGCTGGGCTGCCATGGAAAAACCAAAAAACCTCCTGCAGTGATGTCTGAGGATGCATCTAAGCTTTCCTGCTTGCAAAGTGCTGAGCAAGTGAATAGATGTCACATGATCATATATAAAGAAGAAAATTAGATATTTGAAAATAGTATTTTTATCTATTCAACATACAGTTGCTTATAGTGTTATATTACTTTATTACACATATAAAATGGTGGCTGTGGGTTTAATAACACTTTAACCATCAATAAGACGTTGCCTAGAGGCTCAATGTACTAAGTTGTAATGGTCGGTAATTGTCATAAAAACTGATATTTTTAGCAGTGAGAGCTAAAAAGTAGTGCATAGAACCTTTAGGCCCCATTCACACGTAGCGACATACCTTTTGCAGCGGCTGGGATAGCGCCACTTTCGGGGCGACGTTCCAGTGACGATCCAGCGACAGTAGCGCAACCTTCTCCTTCGGGCTTCATTAGAAAAAAGCAAAATCGTGCAAAATCCGCCGCAAAAAGGGTCCTGTCGAAGCGACTTGCGACCGCGACGCAGGGCATGGAGCTAAGACAGCTCCATTGAATATCATTAGCCGGCGACTTCTCTCGATATCGCGCGGCAAAAATGCGCGATATCGCGGCGGAAATCGCGCGATAAATCGCTACGTGTGAATGGGGCCTTAGACTATTCTGCTTGTTACATAAATTCAGTTCTCTACATTTTGGATCATAGATGCTTTAGTTCCAACCAGGGACAAAGATATTTTGCTACCTCTTCTGCTGCAATTTTTCATGATCTTTTGCTCACAACTACAAGATGCGCCCATTATGCTTGTAGTTGACAACAAGGCATGTATAGCACACGGAGAGTCTGTCTGTCTTGTTAATATTAGCCGGGCAACAACAGAATTTGGTAAAAAGTTTGATAGGATAGCATGCTGTTTGAAACAGCATCACTTACTGTCTTAAACTGGCCTGACACATTACAATCTCTCTTTTTAAAGCCTCCTTTAGATTAACCAGGTTCATGTAATGTCAGTGCGTACCTAAGCAGTGCATTTAAGTTAATATCCAGTCAGGAAGGCCCTTGAATTACTTGGTAGATCTAAATGAGGTTGTACAGTCAGATTGCAATGTGTATGTTCCACTTTAGAGTGTCTTAGTAATGAAATCACCCTGAAGTTGGGTGTTGTAGATTTAAAGGGCCGTGTAATGATGTTGCTATGGGGCCCCATCATTTACAGTTATATGTTTTAGCAAGCAGACATAGGCCATATTCAAATAATAGATATTTTGTAGTGATATTTCTATGCAGAATAAGAAACATTTACACCAGGCTAAATAAAATGGGTACTGGGTTAGTAACTGTGAATAATGAGGAAGGAACTGGGAGCAGGATTTAAATCATCAAGCAGGGTGCTGTATAGGCTAACAACCCAGTATTGAATTAGTATTAGGTGGGTAATAATTCCCTCTTGGCTATTAAAATGTATTCTGCTTTTTCATTTTGCTTGTTTAAGTACAAATGTTGCATGCACCTAAAATACAAATAAAATACATAAAATTGTATAATGCATATGATCTATTTTACTTCTATAGGGACAAGAAATGAAAAAGATAATTCGAAGCTACAACAAAATGGCTTCTGTCCTTGTTGAGTTTGAGGTATTGTATTACAGAGGATGGTGTAAATGTGCAGAAATGGCCAAAACTGGTCTGCACGCATCTCTTTTGGTCAGGCACCCAGAGACAAAGGTATTTAATATGATAAAATATCTATAATATATGTCCAAAATAAGAAAAATCTTTAACCAGTTTTTTTTTTTTTTTT
>NW_017306627.1:304967-323886 GCF_000935625.1 Nanorana parkeri | reverse complement strand
TTTTTAATCTTGAGAAATCAACACATCTTAGATGTCTGAAAATGTTCCTTAGGGCTTGTGTTGGCGAGCTTTTGTTCACATTAGATCTGCTTCTCTCCTTGTACAAGTCTTTTGATTATAAAATAAGCTTGAAGCTTTTAAAGATAGGTCAGAAGGAGATCAACTGCAGGTTAACTGCAACTCTCAACCAATTCTGAATAATCACAGAAATGTCTCATATTGATGTCAAAAGCATGCTGCATTTGCCCATGGACACAGGCCCTATAACTCTTTTTTTTTTAACTAAGAGTTCATTACTTTTAGTAAGCTAATGGAAAAAAACATGCTTTTGTTTCCATCTGATGTGGCATAGCAAGCTCTACGTGCTGTGTTCATTCTATAGCTAAATAACATTCTGCTTGGATAGCACTGAAACAAATACAAAACAGTGAAAAGCAATACCAATACCTATACGTTTTCCCAGTTATTTTTGTTGCTTTGTTTACAGCAAAGTGTGAGCTTAACTCCTTGCTGCCGCCTCCCAACTGCCCTTTAATGGGGTCTTAATGCTAGGAGGACTGGCTGTCACAGAAATCAAATGATTGAGAGGCCCATCCTGCTGGCCTCTAATTTCAGCACACAAAAGCAGAGCCCCATTGATGCATATATGCAGCAACCCTACATTAAGGTCCTGCTGCTGTATATATGTGTTATGCCAATGGGAAATAGTTAATAGATATATAAACAAGTGCATATGCCATCTTAAAATGTTTTCTTTTTTTCATTACTCAGTTTGTGTTGTTTTTTTAGTAAATGTTTACCATTTATGTTCAGTATGTCAGTCTAAAGTCATAGTTTTTATGTATAGGAGTTATTTGTTAACTTGGATCCAACAATCCTAGAAGTGCTTTATGAAACAAAGTACTTGCATAAAATGGGTTTGGATGTGCCAGATGTCATACATAGCATCGCCACTAGAGAGCAGCAGATTAAAATCCAAAAAATAAAGTAAGTACTTGTTCACTTCTTTAACTCCTTTTAAAACACATTTTCTCAATTGTAATATGTTATACTAAGATAAGAGCTGATGTGGAAGAATATAAGATGTGGATTATGGAAGTTATCATTTACATTTATGGATTGCGCCTAATAGTGGACTAAAAGTAGTCATGACAACATGAAACACTACATAATACTTGTGTAACAGATGCTTCCTATACAATTTCTATAATGCAACAGAACAAAATGAGGGGAAGTTATCAAAACTGGAGCAGAAAAAATTTGGAGCAGTTGCCCATAGCAACCAAACAGCTTCTCTCTTCAGTTTGTTCAGTTACGCTAATAAAAAATAAGAGAATAAACTAAATGGTTACTTTGGGCAACTGTTCCGGATTTTCTCTGCTCCAGTTTTGATTATCCTCAATGAATTTAAAGTCAGCTATTTAAACATTGCACAGTTTTTTCATTCAACTTTTAAGCAATTTACAGTTAAAAGCTGCAATGTGTCAGACCACAGAACCGAATCTAGCAGTCAGCAATGTAAAAACCGCCTGATGGTAATTTCTAAGTGTATAATAAATATATCCTTCAATCTTTAGATACATATTAAATCTACTAGCGTAGCATAAAGTATCTGTAAACATAAAACTGGGTGTGCATGTTAAACACACAAGTATTAGTTTGCTTTTGACAGATCACAGATTGTGCAAGTCTAAATGTCTAATCTTTTCTAGCACACTATGCCATGAAGAATCCACTTTAAATTATACAGTTGTGTGAAAAAGTGTTGGCCCCCTTCCTGATTTTTCATTGTCTTGCACGTTTGTCACACTTTAATGTTTCAGATCATCAAACAAATGTAAATATTATTCCAAAACAGGCACTTGCCAAAGTACTCCCCCAGACGAATAGAGGCCTCACCCCAAACTTAGTCAAAATCTATACATTATACAACCTAGGTTGTGCAGGGTTTTTTTGAGGGTACTCATATAGTTATAATTCGTACAAATTTGTTGATGTTCATATAAAAGATTTTTTGCATAATTATGAATATTAAAAACAATGCTCATATATATATATACATGATTCTTTTAACCCTAAAATTATTACTTCTTTTCACATTTCATAATATTTTATATATAATTCATATTTCACTATGCATATTCATAATTCCTTGATTTTCGTATGCAGTGTTGTATTACCTTGTTAGTCCCCTACGCGTTACGCTCGTAGGCTTCTTCAGGGGGATCGGTATAAATCTATTTGTAAATACATGATACATTGTTCATCAACATGTTTATATGCGATTTCATAATCCATTTATAAATCATATTTTCCAGTTTTCAATGTTTCCATTCAGCTATATACATTTATTCTTAGTATGATTGAATTGTACAGCCACTTACCTAGGGGTCAAGTATCATGAAGAGACCTAACACCAGGGGGACAGGAGCAACCCCCGGAATGTACCATACGGCGGAGCCACAGACGCACAAAGGGTCCAGGGGAGCTCCAATATCTAAAACATAACCGTGATGATAGATGTATGTCTGAATGAATGTAAATATTAGTCAAAGATAACACAAGTAAACACAACATGCAGTTTTTAAAGGAAGGTTTTTATTATTAAGGGAAAACAAAATCTAAACTCACATGGCCCTGTGTGAAAAAGTGTTTCCCCCCCTAAACTTAATAACTGGTTGGGCCACCCTTAGCAGCAATAACTGCAATCAAGCGTTTGCTATAACTTGCAATGAGTCTGTTACATCGCTGTGCAGGAATTTTGGTCCACTCATCTTTGCGGAATTGTTGTAATTCAGCCATATTGGAAGGTTTTCAAGCATGAACCGCCTTTTTAAGGTCATTCCACAGCATCTCAATAGGATTCAGGTCAGGACTTTGACTAGGCCACTCCAAAGTCTTCATTTTGTTTTTCTTCAGCCATTCAGAGGTGGACTTGTTGGTGTGTTTTGGATATTGTGCTGCTGCAGAACCCAAGTTCACTTCAGCTTGAGGTCACGAACAGATGGCCACACATTATCCTTCTGGATTTTTTGGAATTCATGGTTCCATTTATCACAGCAAGTCTTCCAGGTCCTGAAGCAGCAAAACATAGGTGTGATAAACCAGAGTTAAGTTATGTTTTAATAGGGGGGGCAAACACTATTGGATTTGGATTTTGTTTTATAATGGCTCTCACTGTAGTTCGCTGGAGTCCCAAAGCTTTAGAAATGGCTTTATAACCTTTTCCAGACTGATAGATCTCAATTACTTTCTTTATCATTTGTTCCTGGATATCTTTGGATCTCTGCATGTGTAGCTTTTGAGGATCTTTTGGTCTACTTCACTTTGTCAGTCAAGTCTTTAAGTGATTTCTTGATTGCGAACAGGTGTGGCAGTAATCAGGCCTGGGTGTGGCTAGAGAAATTGAACTCAGGTGTGATAAACCAGAGTTAAGTTATGTTTTAATAGGGGGGGCAAACACTATTGGATTTGGATTTTGTTTTCCCTTAGGGCCTGTTCACACGACGTCCGTTTTCTGTGCTGACCTTATCCGTACGCTCCTGCACTAAATATGCATCCCAATGTATCCCTATGTGTTTTATGGGCTACAGTTCTCACGTGCGCAGTCCGTTCAGGTTACGACAGAAAAAATACTGCATGTCACTTTCTCACGTGCACAGTCCGGTCAGGAAACGCTGCAAAAACGCAACGAAAACGGAACACGATGCAGCTAAGCAAAAAAAAAAATGTATTCTTGCTCCACTTTTTATGATGTCAGAGGCAGTCAGAGTGGGAGATAGACAGACAGGTTGGGGTAGAGGTAAAGACATGAACTGCAAACATTTTAAACATGCCCATTACCTTTCCATGGGCATACGAGTAAAGGAAAAAAATGTATCCGGGTGAGCTCGCAAATCCTCATATAAACTCCAGGACTGACCCTTGGAGTCCCGGAGCCTCAAGATCGGGTGTACCCAATAACGACGTCTCCTGCGAGCTCGTTCTCTGCAGATTGCTGTAGTCAGCACCATCAACATGCCTGCAAACATGTGATACATGTCTGATCACCAGCTTTACATACACAAAGGGAAGTAGATGTTACGAGAGGGCGGAAGTGACCTCAGAGGAAGAATCTGCATACTGACAGCCCCACGGCTTGAAAAAAAAATGAACTGTCATCATCCGGAACGAAAACGCGTCAAGAACGCACTGCATGAGTAGCACCGCGGCTCCAGATCCGCATCTGATCCGGACCTGATCAGGACCTAAAAATCATGTGAACAGGCCCTCAATAATAAAAACCTTCCTTTTAAAAACTGCATGTTGTGTTTACTTGTGTTATCTTTGACTAATATGTAAATTTGTTTGATGATCTGAAACATTAAAGTGTGACAAACGTGCAAAACAATGAAAAATCAGGAAGGGGGCCAACACTTTTTCACACAACTGTATGTAAACCCTAACAATAACAATATACTTACCTAATTTTCTCCCATTTGGTTAAAACACCATTGAAAGCATTTTCTTATATCTGTTTGATAAGTTCAAAAAATACCTGTTGATCCTGCCTGAAATCTCCGCTCACAACTTCCTGGGCTCTTTGCCTCTGCTGACTCTTATCAGTTGGCATTTCAGGGGGAGCGTGGTGGTGGCATTCATTTTAATGGTACCGCAGATATGACTCCTGCCCGCAGTACAATCACCTGCACCGCAACGTGTGGTACCGCAATGCCCCGCATTCCAGTGCGATGTCATCGCAAAAAATAGTGCATGCACAATGTTTTGCAATCGCATTGCATGGGATTTGTAGTTCTACAACAGCGGGAGTGCCAAAGTTGCCTGCTTCTGCTTTAGAGTATGTTCCTCACAGACCGATATGTTGTTGCTCTAGGCACCGGTTCTAGTGAAAGAATGGGAATGCATAGCTGTCGGTTTTATTTCAGCCAAACACACTTAATGGTACATTGTAGGCAAAATCATAAATTAAACCTTGAGCATAACTTACAGTCATTGATGTGCTGCCCAAGTTCAACTCACTCATGTTTTGTCTGTAATTTGGTGATCCTTTAATGTATCTGCTGGAAATGTTGGAACACCCACCTAGCTAACTCCCACATAAATAAAAAAAAAGTAGGTTTTAAACCTGCCTGGGAAGTTTAAATGTCATTAATGCCTAATAGAGCAAAGCAAAAGGGTGTTATACAGCACAGGAGCCATAGCCAGTTGTACCTGACCACTTATTTGTTAATAAATGTGTCACATATTAGGCAAGATAATACTGTAGTCTTGTACTTCAAATGGAAAGAATATATGAGCCAGTTTTACTGTTTATGTGCATGTGGCTACTATCAGGTAATCATCAAGGGGAATTAAGCACTCTCGTTACCTGCTGTTTTAAATGTCCATATTTTCAACTAGTCCTTATATCTTTTCTAATGGTACTCAATGGCATCCTGTGCTAATTTCTATATGTCTGATTGAACGTGTACAGGTATGCTTTCTTTGAGACTGGTATCTGACAATCACATATGGCTAAAATTGTCTTTATCTTGTGTATGTTTCACAGAGAAGTGATCTTGTCTAATAAGACATTCTAGAATGTAATTTGCACTTTCAGCTAGGGGCCCGTAGTTGGTTTTTAGCAGTTTCTCCTACATCAAATTATTTTACCAGAAAACTAAGGAAAGATAGCTCACAGCGCATTACGTTTCTATGGCAGGATGGATTTTCTATACAAACTTCTGTTGAGCTGAGGCAGGGGAAATGTCAGAAGAAAACTGGCTGATAGGCATATATCTTCTTCTTTGTGTTCTGTTCACCTTGTTATCAGTGAGGAAAGGAAATCCTCTATGTAAGTGCTACTGTGCACTGTACCGCTAAGCTGTCTTACGCCATATTTTTTGAAATACACATGTATCATGAGATCTTTTTCTCAACTGTTCTCACTCCTTCCTCATGTGTTACTGAATAGCTTTACTTTTATATTCTAATAATGAAGGTAATACTATTTTGTAAGTAACAGGGCAGTGTGGAGTATGCTGTATATACATTTATTTTCTTTACACCATAATAGAACAACATGGCATGTAATATGACAGGAGCAGTGCTTACGTTGGTAAAGCTCAACTCCGAACACAATAATCTTAATGGAGTACAGCAAGGTGTACAGTTCCTTTTCTAAAAACCCACCTGCCAAATTCAGCATGGTCTTCGTGTCCCCACAAATTAGCAGGTATACATGCAGGTCAAAGTCCAGCTCCCGCTGAACTTCTGTTCATGCTCCAGCTGTAGTGCTGCATTTCTTAGAGATCTTAGACTTGGAGCTTTTACACTGCCTGTCCCCCAAAAAAAAAAAAAGTCACACATTCTAATATTTCATTGTACCGTGTTTAGATTTGTTTACGGCATACATTCAAGGTGCCACCAGTTTGATAAGCTTATGCAGTGTCACAACATTTATTTCTGTCCAGTGACATTAATCTTTCACCAAGATCTTGTAGTGATGATGGGAGAGTTGGACCACTGTGTAATAGACATGTGCACCAGCAAAAAATGAGTTTAGTTTTGTTTCGTTTTGAATCGGATTTTGCATTATTTATTTTTTCGGATTAGGGTCCGAAATTACATTTGTTTCGGATTCGGATGGATTCGTTAGCGGTAGTCCGCTCAAATGTCGTTTTTGGACGAAATTTAGTTTTTTGGACGAATTTTCGTTGCAGCAAAATGACATTAGAAAAAAAAATGTGAATTTTTTTTTACAGTCTGCAGAAGATGAAAAAAAAAGCGTGAGGTTCCCCCCCAATTCATGTTAGGAGGGAGCCCACCCAAGTTAAAACACAAAAAAGTGCGTGGGGTTCCCCCCAAAAAACCCTACAAGACCCTTTAGGTGACCTAACAGTCCTACCAGACCCTTGATCCAAGCACTGGCCTGGCAGGGCAGGAAAAGGGGGGGGCGATCGAGCGCCCCCCTCGTTGCGCCTTACCAGGCGACGTGCCCTCGGGATTGGGAGGGTGTCCCTATGCCGATGGGGACAAGGGTCTCTTCCCCACAACCCTGACCCGGCGGTTGTGGGGGTCTGCGACCAAGGGGGCTTATTTGCATTCGTCCGAATTTCGTTTCGGGAATTAAACGAATCGCTCATGTCTACTGTGTAAAGTCTTCTCCAACACATGCAAAAGATTTTCAATGCAGTTAAGGTCTGGACTCTGTATTGGCCAATCCATGTGTGAAAATGAAGTCCCATGCTCCCTGAACCACTCTTTTACAATTTGAGCCCAATGAATTGTCATCTTGGAAAATGCCTGTGCCATTAGGGAATTAAAAATCCATTGATAGAAAAACCTGGTTATTCAGGTAGGCAGCTGACCTCATTTTTTAGGCACATAGTGTTGCCGCACCTAGACTAATAATCCCATGGAAGTCTCTGACCTATTTGCTTGGCTAATTCCAGGGGGTGACTTTTTTTGGACAGTGTTTAGTTTCTTTGAAAATGCAGTTGGCTACGGAACCAGGATATGGGTGCCAGAAGTGATAATAGCTCCATGGACACTTTACTGAACAAACAAGAGACTTGGAATCCACCATTTGCAGCAATCAATATTATTTTTTTTACAATACAGTCCACATGTTTACAGATTATGGTGGCTCATATTGTCTAGTTTACTCTTACTGCTCACATCTAAACATTTGACAGTAAGGGGCTGATTTATAAAGTGTTCATCCAGGAATTCCTATGCTCCTCGGCTCGGCAGTAATGTGCTGCGAATATTGTTCGCTTAGCTATACCCTGGACAATCTAATTGGTAAATGATGATTGACCAAAATGCATCTAGCATTGATGTCCTTTTTGTCTCACATGCTGTAATAAAAACTTGAAGATCTGTTTAAGTTTGGATGCTGGCTTTTTTGGGAATAATTTTTTGCGTGTAGAATTGCTATTTTATTGACATGTATGCAGTATACTTGTGATTAAAAAGCATTACTGTTTCTTCCAAAGAGGTATGGTACAAAGTAGAGCTGCTGATTTCAGTGACGTACCAAACACTACTTGATGTTGATTTTACTTGACGTGAGCAACCAAGGGGAAGAAGGCTGCAGACTTTCAGTAAAAACTCTGACCTGTACTTACCAGGTTTACAAATAATATTGAAGAAAAAACGGCCTCCCTAAGTGTTGCAATTAATTTCAGGTCACTAGGCTTAACAGCGCTCTCTCTTCCTTTGCTGGCCTCCACTGGAGAAAAGGACATGTAACATCTCATCTGGATAACTCGGCTTGTTCTAGCAGTTGACAGGGAGCCAGGAGCACAGCACTGTCTGTGAATCTGTCAAATCCAGTTGTGACTTTAGAGGCTCTTGTTAGGAGAGCAAACTTGAAGAAAAGAGAGTGTTCTTTGGCCTTTCAAGCAATAACCGAGCTGAGCTGAAATGAGCTGAGGACAGTCAGCACAGGACCGCGTTGATGCTGATTGCATGTAAAAATCTGATTTTTTTTTTTAGCACAAGGGCTAAAGCTAGAGAAAACATTTTTGATAATTGTGGTGTTGCACCTGGTTACATGTTATGCACACATTTTCTGTATGCTTTGTTCTCTAGAAGTGATAATGAGATCTAGAAACAATATAGATATGTATATCATTAAATTAAAAAAAACTGTATAAATATCAATATAATTCCACAGTTAAACATTTTCTGAACACAAAAAAGTCTGATTACTTTTTTCTGTTCAGTCCTTTTTTTTTAATTAAGTAAAGCTATACCTGCTGTGCTGCATAGACAGGTTACAAAGTGTGTGCTGTGTGTAATAACTATTATATTAGTGTGTCTGTGGGCTTCTTGGTTAGTAGTGCAGTACCGTGGTTGTATCTTAAGCAGGCCATACACTGTTATATATACCTGCAGGCTAAATAAATAAAAAAACAGATTCCTCTATCCACGCTGAACAGAAAGGATAGATGAGTCTCTCTCTGAGCTATACCTGAATAGTGATTCCCTACTCATGTATCACTTCCCCCTCCCTTTTAGATTGTAAGCCCTCATGGGCAGGCCCCCCCTTACCATCTTGTATTGTGATTTTAATGTCTTCCTTATATTG
Organism: Nanorana parkeri; assembly: GCF_000935625.1. Classification (NCBI taxonomy): domain Eukaryota; kingdom Metazoa; phylum Chordata; class Amphibia; order Anura; family Dicroglossidae; genus Nanorana; species Nanorana parkeri. The sequence goes on along the minus strand of NW_017306627.1, from coordinate 314,810 downwards.
TAAAGCGCTGCGCAAACTGTTGGCGCTATATAAATCCTGTATAATAATAATAATAATAATAATGGCAGCCGATTGGCTCCTGTCATTATTTGTCCGAATATTTTCCAACTGCCTCCTTTAATTTTCTTGTCGAAAGGGCCACCTACTGTGTAAATTATTGTGAAAAAACAGATAAAATGTGCACAGTGTATGGCCAGCTTTACTCTCAGTGCAAGCTTAAAAGATCTGACTGACTAATAGTGACTCTCTATGGGGCTTATGTATTAAACATGTGCTAAAAAAAACATTTCTTGTTGCCCACTACTCTCCCTACTGTCATTTTGCAGTACAGAGTTGGAAATAAAACAAGGGTTGTGGCAGGTTGCTATGAACAGCAGGAAATGCTCTTGTTAGTTCACTATACATACATAGACCACTATGTGGCTGAGATTTTTACTTAGCATTTGCGAAGTGTTAAAAAGGCTAAGTGTTAAAAAGGTGTGTTTTTAGCAAAACATTCCCGAAACAGTCCCTGGTACTGGTAGCTGCATGGATGAACTTAATCAAAATGTGGGCAGATATAGGGCAAGTGTCTAATGGCAGTTGCATTTTGTATGTGGAATGTAACGTTTGAATTTTAAATTAGATATTTACTAATGTCAAACAGACAGATGATACAATGCACATAATATCGAAAAAAATAATAATTTCTTTAATTAATTATTTAAAACCATTAATTCTGCATATCGACAGAAAACAAACAACCTACTGTACTAATGTTGCTCTTATCATGCATTATGTTCCTTTACATTTATTTCTCCATTCAAGCCAATGTGAATGCATTTAAAAGTAACCTCATACATTTCTTGAACTTATCTCATATTTATCTGAGACTGATCTGAAATGCATGCTATATTTCTGCATTTCACTTGCTTGTAAGTCTGAAGCCTGCATTAGGTAAAGTTATTAGATATTGATATAGTGGTTTGGATGTGGCCAAGCTTACCTCAGGATTTTGCTATAGCGCATTAGAAGGATAAGAGCAGCACAATACGTGATTCAGTCCAGGAAGAATTTTTATTTTCACAATATGTAATCAAAAAGCCAATGCATTTTGGGTGCTCAGAACTTCCTTTATTATCAGATCTTGTGTGCTGACAGTCTGTCAGTTGATGACCCAGATATCATCCATATTTACAATGGTTGCCCAGTTCAAGTTTGGATTTACTGTACACAAAGCCCTGATGAAGGAATGGTTCTAAGTTCATGAAATGTGTTGAAATTTTGATAACGTATTGTAAAGAATAAACAAATCTTACTGGACGAAATTAAGTTTTGTGGTGCTCTCATCCTTCTAATGCTATACAGATTTCTACTGGGATCCCCCAGTTGACAGAGAGCTGACCTGATTTCTGTCTATTCCAAGATCCAGCCCTATTCTGACACATACCAGAATTTGACCATCACATATTGGCTATTATGAAAACACACATTGGGTAAAACTTACAGTACATAGGTAAGAGGTTGTTCACCTTTGATAATTGTTTCCACCTTTGTTTAAAAAACATTTTTTTCAGGCTACAAGATATGCTGATGGACTACCAGACATTTGTTAATAAAATCCCTGTTCTGCTGAAGCCACTCATGTCACCTTTTATCACCCAAATTGAGGAGATGTTGTCACCGGGCCTCACACAGCTTTCCTGGACCTCCCTTAACATTGATAAATGTAAGTATACAGATCTCACTGTTTGGAGACAACACTTAACCTTTAACTATATGAAGCAAGTTTTGCAAGTATAAACTATCTGATTAATCAGAAGCCATGTAAAAGTCAATAATTCAATGTGCACGCAAACACAGTTAATTGAAATTTTATGTTTTATCCCGTCTTTGAATTTCTGCAAACTACCAGCTGTTATGTCTCATTTTGCAGCTTCTATTTTATAACTTGGCAGGACTCTTATAAACGCTGGCTTAAAAAGAAAAAGATAGTGTTGGTGTCAATATTAAACATGCATATGTGTATAACATATGCATGTTTAATATTGACATGAGCTTTATATTCTTCTAAAGCTAATATCAAATATCTCCTTGGCCTAATGGAAAGCATTAAGCTGGGTATACACAGTTAGAAAACAAATCATTTTTGGAGCTTTCGTTTAATTTTCTAATAGTTAATGGGGTCAAATCGATGATTGATTGGTTTTGACCATAGTGAGAAAAAGAACCGAAAGAGCGGGATGGAATATTTTTCTCAAATGAACAAAATTGTAACAGTGAATGTGTTTTTTGTTCAGAAACCTCCATTTATTAACATTTTATAGTAACATAACATGATCAGTAAGCTGTTGAAAATTTTAAATAAAAGAATATGCCTACAGTTTCTGACTATTTTACACCTACTTGCTCTATAAGACAAAAATATTAATTAATATTAATGAGCAAATAGGTGTAAAATAATATTAATGAAAACACACAAATAATAATGGCCAGAAAAGACACACAGACTGTGAAAACTGTAGTGTCCCCCTACATTAGTGGTCAGCGGAGAAATGCCCCTTTACATTTGTGGTCATTGTAGGTGGGAGATCAGTCATTGTTCACTGCTCAAGGAACCCCTAGAAACCTCTGGAGGAAGCTTAGGGCCCCAATGGAACCATTGTTGAGAAAGCCTGTCCTATAACATATACAAGTATTATAATCTTCTTCACTGCTTCAACTTCAAAAATGTTGCCATATATTTTCTTGCCTTAGTTAATTTGACTAAGATCTAAACTGTTAGACACTGTCGCTATGCCCATTAAGGACAGAGTTAAGTGCCTCCTGATATTCCCTCACCATCTCATCACTCCGGCAGAAACCTTGCTCCATTTTTGTAATGGAGTGGGACTTCCAGGCATGGTGGAGCATGTAACCTACACCATGTGACTTGTGCTTGAGCCTAAGCTGCAAATTGCTAAGACTGAACACTGTCACATGGGGTGGCAGTGTTGTCATCCAACTAGGCAAGCTCCAACACCAGAGCTTACTCAGTGTGGGCTGCTGCAGAAAGGAGCCTTCAGGCAATGTGGTTTGGGAGGTATATCTTGCTGGGAGGAGTGGGCTATCAGGTGACAGTGTCTTCTTAACATGGTGATTAATTGATTTTACAATTTTATTATAATGTGCCTTTTTTATTTTAGACATTGCAAATGTTTACAGTTCACTGAGAGATATAGAACAGATATGTAAGGAAGCTTCTGACATACTGGAGTGCCGAATTGAAAAATTACTGTTAGACATATCAGAAACAGCGCTGGTGGATTTGCCTGAAGATGATGCAATTACAGTCCCAACTTTTCTAGAGAGGACAGAAAAAGTAATTGCTGCAGCAGCAGAGACATTGGCTATGTAGGTATTCTGATGTTTAGGTTTTTAACTCAAAAGAATGCAGTGATTTAACACTTGAATAGCTCCAGCTCTAAGAAAGGTGTAATATATTTGGGTAAATAAAAGTTTACTATGTTTAAAAAATATGTGCTTATTCAACATGTTTAAACAAAGTGTATATGGGGTTTATCTAGAATTTGATGGTTTTTATAGCATTAATGTGTCCAGTATTTAAAAATATAGTAGACATCATCACCAAATCAAAGAATGTACATAAGTCCATAAGTTAAAATAAAGTTTGGCGCAACTAAACCGACACACGTTAAAATATACTTATCCCTACGTTAAATGGGCCTAGTTGGAATTAAAAAGTATAGCCTAGCTCCTTGTTCCTGGTACCTCCACCCCCCCCCCTGCTATGAATATAGAATAGATAAATGTTTCCGTGGTCATGCTTAAATATGCAGTCTGGCTGTCTGTAGTTGCCTAGATCACTTTGTAGATATGCAGTCCCTCTAGAGGCAAGGCGATCTACACAGAACGAGGTGTATTGGGGTGATTGCAGATCTGCAGTAGGCAATATTTTACTGCTACCATGTATAACTAGTTGGGAAGACCTCATACCATCATATGAAGAATTGGAACATCGTATGACTATGCCACAGTATTCTGTTTAGCTCCGCAGGGCACGAATTGGGACCTAAGAGAATCAAAGTTAGAAACTCAAACCTTAAAGGAGAACTATGAGGTGAGTGCTTTTCACTCACCTCATAGTTCTAGCCGACCTGTGACAATGAGACTGTCACAGGTCGGCTTAGTAGATCGGGAGGTGAGCGAACACATACCGGCGTTCGGTCACCTCTCGATCCTGGATTCCCCGCTCCGATCCGCCAGCGCTGACTGGCGGAACTGACGGGGCGGGTACAGCTGTCTCTGCCTCTAGATAGGTAGAGCCAGCTGTCAGTCACGCAGGACCGCTTCAGCTGCAGCGTCTCAGTATACCGTGAGCAGCAGCTCGCGGTATACTGAGCCTAGGGTGACGGGAGGACGCTAGTTTGTGTCCTCCCGTTACCCTAAGGAGAACTATGGGGAAAAGCCTTAACCCCATAGTTCTCCTTTAAAACTAGTCTCACTGAAATCTCTCCTCTTTGCCATTTTTTAAGACTGCAGTAGTTTGGGATACATTAGAAACAAACAGTAAAACTTTGAGGTAGATTTGATAAGAAACTAGACAAGAATATGTTATTTTATCACTTTTTTCCAGAATGTGCACTTCTCCCTAGCAGGCTAAATCACAAATAGATTAATTGGTACATGTATTGACATGCAAAGATAAACAGTTCTATAACGTCTTGGAACCACTGTGTTTAAATTGTACATTTGATTCAATACTTTTCTTCTTTGTAAGTGCCCTTTCATGACTTCTTTGATTGTCTGATAAAATTAGACTCAAAAACAAAGCGTTCACAAATATCTCCTCCTAAGCTATCTTAAAATGTAAATTTTATTCAGCAGTATCTTCATTAAAGTACTCGCAAGCATATACTTTATGTTATAAACATAACAAGATAAATGCTTAGAAGTATTTGCTAGGGTTTGTTCTATCTATCTATCTATCTATCTATCTATCTATCTATCTATCTATCTATCTATCTATCTAGTATCTATCTAGTAGGTAAGTGTCCCTGGAGTCTCTGCAAATCCCCATGCCAAAACCTTTAGGCTCACAACTTACACATTACAGTCTGACCGTACAACCACTGTACACTCAAATTTAGATTGACCAAAACTGTAATATAGGGACCTAATTTAAGTATTCAACTAATCTGTATACAATCAAGCAGGCTCTTGCACTACATGCTTGTTGGTAGATCTAACAGAGATTGTACTATCTTATTGTAAATTGTGTGTTGAGCTTTAGTCCCAATCATTAAAACCAATTTAGAAGCTAAAGCTGGTCTTATTCACACTTGAGTGTTTTGTTTATTCTCAATAGGCCGTTCAAACCCGAGCAATGTATCACTTGTCACCTGTTGCATGAAGCTAGAGAACATACATGATCTTCTTTTGGAGGAAAGTCTGTTTTTGGCCCCATAGACCTTAATGGTAGCTCCGTTTTAAAAGTCTATGTGGCCAAAAACACACAATTCTGCTCCTGTACTACAAGTTGCATATACAAACACAAAAACGCCTATTTTTTTATGTGAAGCAAAGGGCAAGAGTGTGCACTAACCTATAGTAGACAGTTAAAATTCCACTTAGCAGCAATTTAGTATAGTCCTACAAATGTAATATGACATCTTACTTAAAGAGAACTGCAGTGGTTTCATTTTGTTTACATAGGGATATGTACAGTAAGTGAAATGGTCAACCTGAGAAAAGAAATAATGAGATTTCAATCCCAGCATTCATTATTAATGGGAGCTGGCTGACTGTTGGGGTTCAGGTTAAGAGTCCATTTTAAAGGTTAGCCTAAAGAAGAAGGTTTGCCTTGTATTATTTTTCACAGCTCAGTGACCGAACTCATACAATATATGTTGCTTTTTTTTTAGCCCATGCTTCTGTATGCAGGGGAAACTGAAATACAGGCTTTGACAGCTCACTCCTTCTCATTCCCCCACCACGATCTGCAAAGGAGACGGCCTCTTCATTAACAACTCTTATCTAACTGTTTCTCCACTTTCCAGACACAAGTGAGATCACAAGAATACAGAAGGAGCGAGCACAATTCCACAGGAATCGGCACAGGCTTTAGAACTGGAAGGGGAGACTTATTTTGTGTTGAGAAGGTACAGAGACAGTGAGATAAGAGCCATCAGAGTGTGGTCAGGAATGAAGAGGAGTGAGCTGTCAAATTCTGTAACTCAGTTTCTACTGTACACAGTAGCATGGAATAAAAAGCAAAATGTAATGTGGTAGTTAAGTAACTGAGCTGTGAAAAATAATACAAAGCAAGACTTCTTTTTTAAGTGTTAAGAGTTAATTTGAAGAGTTACATTAAGGCTTAGGTTTGCTTAAGAATTATGGGGTAATTTATTGGGTTGTGTTAAGCAGTATTTCCAGGCAGAGCAGTGCAGTGAGGATTACTGGAATGGGGGCCACAGTAAGTGTTGAACTGGGTCAGCAGCACTTTGGGGGGTAGGTAACAAGTGTTTAAAGGATATTTGTACCAAAGGTACAGTTGTTGTTTATTGGGGGCCCCACTGGGTGCATATACTCTCATTCCTTCACTCCCCATGGTACTCTTTGTCTACCAAAAGGGAATACAAATGTTCAGGGTACTTCTAGGTATGGGGGAAAAAGTGATTCACTACTCTTCCTTATACATAACAGTGCTGGTGCTTGGCTATTCAGGCACTCAGTGCTGTCACATAATGCAGGGAAGACAGTCCTCAGCCCTGTGAAGCTCCAACTTTTGAGATGGAGCTTACATAGGACTTCTTATCTTCTTGGCCAAACAAAGTGACAGGAAAGCAAAGGGAAATGTAGGATATGCAACTGGTGGGGTCTGCATTAAAGTGAGCCTTCTGCTTTGCCATCAGGACAAGGACAAGGGGTAGGTAGAAAAGGGGTGGCCTCGAGTTTCAGCAAAAGGGGGTGCACAAATGGCAGGACCTTGCTGAGATAGTTCACAGCCTATGCTGGGGGCCCATTTTGGTCTTTTTGACTTGGGAGCTAAAGGACCTTGTCCCAGCAGTTTGTCCTTAATGGTAAACAGAAGCTGTATAGATAAAATATGAGCCAGTAACTGTCTGTGCCATTCACTAAACAAAATAATAATACACAATAACAATCCATCTGTATGGGGGCTACATTCACACTTGAGCGTTGGCGTCTTTGGTCCGGCACAATAGAATAACATGAAAATCTAAATATTGAGCTTTGAAGCACTTCTGGAAACGTGCTTCCAATTTCTTGAGCTAGGGGGCTTGGTAATATAAGTATTTTTGTGAAGACTACAGCATACAAAATCCACACAAGAAAGCCGTTGTATTTGAAAACCTGTGGCACCAAAGTTTTTCTCTTTACATGTATAAATTAAAAAGTTGATCTTCTCTTTAACTTTCTGCATTCTTTCTGCAATGATACCTTATAGGCAAAGCAAGCAAGTAGAGCTCTGTTTGTATGAAATGATTGATTCCCTAAAGAATAAGCTAAAAGCACCGGACAGGAATAGTCTACAGGTAAATAATGGTTAATTTTTATAAATTGATAGCATCTACATGCACACTGCAGTGCCATTAGGGATTGCTGACATGATTAGACTTCTTACATACATGAGACTGTTGTGAATGAGTTCACATTTATTAGCACATATCATCACGGTCCATATTAGTGGCCAGGTATCAAGCAGATATTCCTTTCCTCTCATATAACTCTTTAACAGACTAATTCTAGTTAGGAGGTCTACCGGCCTCCTACTATTACTGTACAGAAACAATTAAGGTGTTCTCTTCTCCATTAATAAAGCAATCCGTGTCACTGACAGACTTCTTAGTATCACTTTACATTTATCTTTAACAGAGCATTGCTTGGTTCTCAATCCAAGCCTGGAATACAAGACATTCAGAAATACAGGTCAATCAATTAGAAGCTGTCTGCATTTAATGAACTGACCTCTGACAAATGTAGAGCAGCAGTAACACTTACCATCTTCAACACTTCCTGAACATTACATTCTTAATCACTAACATCTAGCAGGCGTGCTACTATATAAGGCAGGTTTAATTTTCATTATATTTAGGAAAGGTGATTATTAAAGTGTATCCAAAGCCAATAACAAAAATGTTAGATATTGCAACTTGCTAGTCCTAAGATGTGGTGTCTGCATTAGTTTTCCTTTTTAACCCCTTCGTGACTGACGACTGTCGGCTTTACAACAGAAGCGATTCTGGCGACTTACCTGTCACCAGATCGGGCTCCGTTGCCCCTCCTATGGGCCCTGGACCGGCTTCCTTGGTGTAAAAATTTTCTTAAAGTCCCCCGCCCCCAGGAGCACGCGCGTTGCCACGTAAACACGCGTCGGGTGCGCCTACGTATGAAAACGACGAACGCGCTACACATGTTGGGTATCGCCGCACACACCGGAGTGAGAGCAATAATTCTAGGGCCAGTATTTTGGGGTATCTCTAACTTGATGACCTGTGGGGGCTTTTAAAGCGTTTTCTATGGATTTTTTTGGGTACTGCAGTTTTTCGCCGTTTCACGGACGCACGCAATTTCTAACCTGGGCATGTTGGGCATCGTTTTACTCGTTGTAACCTCATCGTTTATATTTCATTAAAAAATTGGTATTTTGTTGTGTTTTGGGCCATGTAATTACATTTTTCACTAAATGTTGGGGTTTAATAAGGAGTTGCGCTAATATTGCGCAACCTAAAAATTTGCAACTACCACCATTTTATTCTATAGGGTCTTGGCATTCAGAAAATATATAATGTTTGGGGGTTTTAAGTCATTTTCAGGCCTAAAATGTGGAATATAACATGGGTGCAAAAAAATGAAAAAAAGGCCTCAGTCATGAAGTGGTTAAAGGTTTTTTTTGTCCTCTGTTTTCCCTGAGTGATTCTGCCAGTAGCATCCTTCTATCCTAGGGCGACAAGGGTCACTCACCATACTGTATCTATGGAGAAGAAGCATTATCAGAATGGGAATGGAAGTCTCTTCCTCTCCTATATGGGAAAAGTTCTGTAGTTCTTAGAGATACCTGAGAACAATGCAACTGATAAAGCACAGAAAGTTATCAGCTGCCAGATTTCTGACAAAATCAATGGGTATTTTTACAATTAACAATCCGATAGAACAAAACACTTTCAATGGTATATTAAACAGGCCAAATTAGACCAAATATGATAATTTTACTGTTAGGGTTTACATACCTTTTAAGACAAATTTGTTTTTGCATCATTTGATTTTATATGTTTCTTTTGCAGGACTCATTTGTCTGTTTGCATCTTGATGCTAAACAAAAAATGCGCTGTCAAGAATGTCTTCCTTGTAGTTACTATAATGTGATGGGCCATTTGTGCCAGAAAAATACAGACTCCCTTGTGAAATGTAAGTGCTACTGTTAGTGGTTTTATTGGGGGTTGGTTTATACCACAGTTTTTTTTTTTTTTTTTACATACATGCTTGTAAAATGCTGTAAAAATGTGTAAAACTCTAAAGATGCAATAACAGTCTAGTATGGCTGAAATGACCTGCTTTCATGACCTTTCTTAGTGCTGGGTCCCTTCAAACCACTTTAAATTTGGTAGGTATGCCAGCTGCATTGTCCTATTTATCGTTCTTAGCACATTACCCTAGCCACCATTATGGAAATCTGTATGCATAGGGTTAAATTCAAATAAATACATAAAACTTTAGGTTAGCCTCCACCCAGCAAACAAATTCTCTTCTAGGAGCCCACCATAGAAAGCGGTGACTGTGAGTGGACTTTAATGTCTGGAGTGGGCAATATTAAGGACAGTGCAAACTTTACAAAATGCTTTG
>NW_017306627.1:214246-304930 GCF_000935625.1 Nanorana parkeri | reverse complement strand
GTCACAGCTTTTGAATTAGGAACATCCAATGTGAATGCCACTATGGGACTGTCCTGTGTTTGTTTTTTATAGATACTTCCAATTGTTTCACCCACGTAAAAAAGACCTAAGAATTAATCATAAAAAAAACCTTAAGATATTAATTAATTTTTAATTCTGTTAATGTATTACATTTCAAAACTATTATGTGGTAATTGTCAAAAAATGTCTAATGTTTGAAATCATTCAGAAAGTGAATACATTATTAATGAATGCATATTTATTTTGACTGCTGCACTGCCTCTCTTGACATTTGTCAGTTTTCCTTTTGTTTTTAATTTTAAAGGCACAAAGGTTTCATTAGACGCGTTAAAACGCCGATTGCACACAGTCAGCTCCAAATATCAGACAACAAAACTCACCAAAGATCACACTACAAGCCCACTGTTTAAAGCTGAGATCCATCTTGCCATTCCAAATGTTGTCATGCGTCCTAGTCTGGAAGACATACAAGTAAGAAATTATTTTTGACACAGTTGTTAAATATTTTTGTAAACAATCTTTCATTAAAATGTGCCTGTATAACCTTTGTGCAAACTAAGGCTAGTGAATAGAAGGCACCATAAGGTGCCACGGCAGACTTTTCATTGTTCTCTTGCCCTGCACAGAATGCTGGTGGAGCTCCTAAAGGTCACAGACATTTGTGACAATGCCCAGATCCTGTTATTAGAGGAGAGGAGTGTTGATGGTGTGACAGCTGGCAGTATGTGCAGGAGTGCAGGAAATGTGACAGTGGGCAGTATGTGCAGGAGAGGAGTGGGAAGGATATGAAAACAGGTAGTTTGTGCAAGAGAGGACTGCTGAGGGTATGACAGCAGGCATATGTGTAGGAGAGAATTGTGGGGGGTATGAACCAGGCAGGAGGGTATGAGAGGAGACATTACATGCAGGGGATGAGTGTGGAGGGCATGACAAGGCTTGTTATGTGCAGGGGAAGAGTGCAGAGGGTATGACAGTGGGCAATATGTACAGAAAAGGATTTTTATGGGAGGCAGTATATGAAGAGTGCAGAGGGAATGATAGCAAACAGTATGTGCAGAAGAGGAGTGCTGAGGGTACAGCAGTAGAGGATTGTGTATTGTAAGATGAGGGTCAATATGTGCAGGACAGCAGTGTGAAGGATATAACATGGGAGAAATATGTGCAGGTGTGTAGAGGGTATGACGGTGGGAAATATGTGTAGGAGAGGAGGATGAAGGGTATGACAATGGGCAGTATGTGCAGTAGAAGATCCCGGAGGTATGACAGGGAGAGAATTGTCAAAGGTATAAAAATTGCAGTTACTGTTCTTTCCATAATTAGCAACAAAATCACTAAAAATATGGTCATAACATACAGTTGATAGTGGCGGAGAAATATGCCCCATAGTGCATTTGGCACCCATTTACAAAACTGAGTAATTATAGCGCAGCAGAATGGAATCCAGGCTCTTCACACAGAGGGTCCTACAGAGGAGGAACAGATGTTAAAATCAGTGTCTAGGAAATGGGCCTGCTAAAACTGAAGCAGGTCGGTCCACCAAAGTGCAGGTGGCAGGGATTGTGTCAGCAGCTCCATGGACTGTGAAGGGGACAATGTAGTTTAAAAAGGAGATGCCAAAGATTATTAGCAGTGACTATGTCAAAATGTCCAGGTTTAGTGAAGTTAGTGCTGGTGACATGGGAGATGGAGCAGGGCTTTGTTGCCAGGGATTGTTTAAACAGGAAATGGGACTTGGAATCTGAGATTCCTCTTGGTCCAGAGTGGAGATGAGACTGATATTTGGTGTGGCCCACCCAATTGGTGATGGATTATATGCACTGGGGCTGGGTGCTGAGGGGTTAACACACGTGTTGACATGGATGGGTTATTACTCATGTGCTGGGGACTAGTTGCTGAGGGTTAACATAAGTGCTGTGGTCTGACTGCTGAGGGCTAAATGCACATGCGCTGAGTATTGTAGCTAAGAGATTAATGCAGAATAATAGGTGCTGACAATTTAAAGCACATACATTGGCTACTGTGTGCTGGGGGGTTACCTGAATGATCTGGGTACTGGGTACTTAAGGGATTACATACATGTCTGGGGATTGAGCACTGAAAAGATAATGCACATGGGGATTGGGCATTGAGGGGTCATTACATATGCACAAAGGAGTGGGTGGTGAGAGATTAGTGCAAGAGGTTAGCACTTATATTCTGCACACACTGAATACTTGTCACTGAATGGTTCATGTACATGCTTTTAAAAGTGAAGGTTGAACTTGATGGACATGTGTCTTTTTTCAACCTGACTAAGTAACTATGTAACCATGTACACTGCAGACATGTCACTAAAAGGTTAACACTTCTAAATTGGGGGGATTTAGGGGTTAGCGCTTCTTCTGTGGCAACTGATCACTAAGAGGTTAACTGCAGACTAGTCTCTGATGTGTTATTGCTCCTACCGGTGTAAAAAGGGCTAGTCAGCTGTGTGTACTGGAGCGACTATCTCTCTGTGGCATATATACTAAGGAGGTATATGTGCTGGGGGTAGGATACAGGGAAAAGACAAATGTGTGCCCATAAATAGGGTGTTTGTAATTAGTTGAATATATTTTTACTTCCCTAAAAACCTAATGATGAGCAATTGTTTCTGATCATGTTAATAACAGAATGTCTGCAGCTACTAGTTAATATAAGCATTAACTGAATGAATAAAGCTCACAGTATGGATGTACTGTATGTTTATTCAGTGTTTTTGTTTTGTACATGATTACTGCTTTCATTCAGAAACTATGTTTCATTCTCCATGTTCTGTTCTTTTTCAGATTGCGGTGAACAAAGCTATAAATATTATATTGTCAGCAGCCAAGGACATTCCTCTTTGGAATTTTGCACATCTACATCACAAACAACAACAGGTAATGCTTTACTGTGCCCTTGATAACCTATATAAAAGTTGATGGTTCTGATGGCAATGTAATGAATTATGCTTAGTGGAGATCGAATTAAATATTTTTCTAAACAAACTAACTCCTATACATGCAAGAGTCTTTTTCAAATACTAACATGCTGTGTCAACACTGATTTTTTTAAATTTATTTGTGTACCTTTTTAGAAGCGTTAACAAAGGCTTTGTGCAAAATGTCGTTCAGAATTTTTCTATACGATTGGTGCAGAAGTTGTATCTTTCTTTTCGATTCCTTCAATTTGAACTATTAGGCCCCATTTACTCTAGGGTGCGATTAGGTGCTTTTTTAAAGGTGCTTTTTTAATGCATTTTTGATTTTTGCAGTTTTCGAAATCATATAATTGCATCTAATGATTTCCAATGCATCCATTCACACTTTGTGCTTAGATGCTTTTAGATGCAGTCAGTTTAGCTGCGTTTAGGAAAAACAAAATTTAGGTGCGTCCAGGAAACATTGTTCGCTTCTAACGCACGTAATCACATGTAAACTCAAGATGAGTCTATTTGTTGAAATCTCATTGGCTACTTCAATGGACTATTTCAATGAACAAAGGAGAGATGCATCTAAAAGCATCTGCATAAAAATACAAGTGGATAGCATGAATGAAGCCCCCAGTGGTTCCTCACACCAAATACAGCCAAGCTAAAGATACATGGCAACTGCATAATTTAGACTTGCCTTTATAGCAAGGTGCACATGGAAGGGCTTACAACAATACAAAACACAGAAGTTTCCCAGCACACTTACCGACTATCCTGCAACAAAACAAACTGCCCTGTCTAACAATATGCATTAAAAACAGAGGTTTTAGTTGCACAACTTTTTGCAAAAAATATGTTAAAGCCACACTGCCCCACCAAGGCTCCTCTGTGTAGTGTGGTTCTAACTCTTATTTTTGTTAGTCTCCATATTGGAGCATATTTAAGCAGTTGATAAATGAAATGCGTATGCCTGGAGGGAGACCACTCCTCCTTTAGGAGCCATTCACATATAGCGTGTTTCCCGCACGGTTTTCCGTGGAAGACCGCGCAGCAACGGAAATGCTAAAATCTGTCATCTGCACGGATTCCGCTTGTTTGCGGCTTTTATATACCTCACAAGAGCGTATTTGGCCGCCCTGTGTGAATGGAGCCTAAAGCCACTGCTGTCCTCACTGCCCTTCTTTCTACAGGAACTGAACAAAGGATCTTCATGGAAGGATCACTACGTATTATTTTAACGAAAACTGCATATTAAAAAACATTTAAAAGAAAACTGGGTTTAAATGAATCTTTTAATCTTGTATAAGATTGTAGTGATTAGTTTTTACACTATTTCAAGATTTATGTAGTAATGGTGCTTAGATAACTACTGAAAAAGTTTTTGTAGAATAACCTTGAATCTGTAGTAGAACTCTAAGAAATGAGAATTCAGCAGTATTTACAGTCATGTAGTAATGATGAGGTGCCCTGCTTTTGCTCTTTTGAATCCCTCACTTAGTTCCACAGGGCATTGTCTGCTTGCTATTGTTCAGCCTTGTCCTGTCATGTTTAGTCTCAGCATAGCTGTCGCTTCTCCCTTAGCAGAGACCCATTGCAGCTTTCTGTTCTCTTTAAATCAAAATGCAGAAGATTCCAACAAGAAATACAAAGTATGTTTAAATTAATGAGAAATACAAATTATGTTTAAACTAGTAAAGTAAAGCAAGCAGTAAGTGTGTGAAAGCTGGAGTTAAAAAAATTACTGTTCCATTAAGTCTATTTTAAATGAATTAATATAAAATAATAGTCACAAGAATAAAGCCACATGATGATGGCTTTGCATAATCCTTTCCAATTATTCCATTTTGTATGTGGAACGACATTTATTCAGGCCGTAATTTTACATTTTGCAATTAGTGACTTTGCTTAGAAAACGGTATACTTTCCATTTAATTGATCTCCTAGAGTGTAAATGTTCAGTACAAAGGTGCTGAGACTTGGTTTGTGTGCTTATTGTTATGTGTTGATTTTCGCACTTTATGAAAGATATGGTGCTGTTTCGTAAATTAATTGTATTTGCACTCATATGAAGTTGCTTGCAGCAAGCTCAGCCATCTGAAGTAAAAATGTATCATTGAAATTACTAAAAGTGGATCTTGCACTACAAGCCAGGTTCACTTATTAACTTTGCTCCTTCCTGCACAAAGTGACATCACTCTCCTTCCAACAAGATCCCAAGGAATGCTGATAAGGCTAAATCTTGTGAGATGAGGCTCAAACAGAGTGCAAAACCATGTTTTTTATGAGATTGGGCTATTTGGCATTTCCCGGGATCTTGCCAGAAGGAACATGCCAGTCTCAACTAGGTGCTGTGGGCTGGAAGATGGGTAGGTGTATTCAATAAAACATTTTCATCCATGTTTTTTTGTTACTATTTTTTGCAGCGCTTTGGTTTGGGGGAGGGGAGCACAGTAAATAAGTGGACCATGCATTTTTGGTGCTTTAAAGTAAATGGTTATATGGAAACTGTTATGTTAAATCCTCGTGATTACAGAAAAAAATGATTCTGTAGTTTGGGACCCAGTGACTAAAATATATTAACTGCTACTATCGACTACTTTTATGGAAAAGTACGCTGTATGATATGCTCTCTGCATTGCCTATGAACCCATTACCTTTGCACACTTTTTGAAACACTGGGATTATAACTCCCCTGTGTCACCATCGGTAATGATCGTATGTTACAGCAGTGCCTAACCCGGAATTTTATAGACCCAAATACACCAACGACTACATAAAAGTAAGATGGCACATACAGATGCAAGTGCATCCCTATAGAAAAAAAAATGTATTAGGGAGAATTTGTTCACTGTTTATCACTGAATACATTTCTGCAAACAACATTCTCATGAACCTACAGGAGATACTAAAACTACCAAGTGTACAATGCCTCCATCTTTTTCATGGCACAGATCAGTCTAAATAACTCTAATTTGTGGGGGTTTATCAAATCCATGTGCTGTATTTATTTCCCCTTAGGAAAGTGCTATTGTATATATCCCCTTCCTCCTTTACAATCTCTTATATGGAAAGCAGTCCCCTCTTTTTTGATTTCTCAGAATATATAATATTAGAAAAAGAAAACTAAAAACCAGTATAGCGTTGTAATATAGCAACCCTGATATATGGTACATGGGCACAAAGTAGGTTATTATGGTCTGTTCGAATATATTAGACTGAACCTTTAACTCGGGAATGCTTGACTCCTCTCCCCTCAATAAACCAGCTTGGTCATCAGCTTAATAATCTTTTATGGTCGCAAATGTGTTATTGTGCAAATCTTTGTATGAGTGATTGTTGTGGTGTTACTGATAAGGGAGAAATATTGTGAGCCCTGCATTACATTTTGCATCAAGCCTTAGGATTCATATAGCTGTGGTCTAACATTAATCAAATAATTCTCTTGAATTCTTTTTCATTTTTCTGCAGCATGATCTCCCATGCTAGCTTTTGTAACACAATTAAATGTGGACAACTTTGTGGCCTGTACATGTCTTTATTCCTTCTTTTTCCATACTATCCACAGCTAGAGCAAAATGCTGCCAGAGATCTGGGAGATGAACTTACTAAGATGGTTGTCCTGAAACCTTTGGATAAGCAAATCAGTGAACATAAAGATGTGAACAAAGTTGTTATCCAGCTCAGCTCCATTGTCTTGTCTCTTAAAGCTGATGCTACAGATGTGCTCAACAGCTTTACTACATTTTCTGGAATCTGGAATCAGGTAAAACATTTGGCTCTTCCTTCCCTGTACCTAGCTGTGTCATATTTGAATTTCCATCAAAATACCAAGCCTGTAGATATCTGGCGGCAGTCTTAATTGTTTACCTGCAGCTCTTCTTTGTACTCTCTTCAAATCGTGTAGTATTATTATAATATAGTAAGCAATCCACCCATTTGCTTGAACCACAATATCACAATATTACTAACAGGGCTACTCACAAAAGGGTGAAGAGTTTGGAGAAGGCAGGAGAAGTGAACAATCTAGGGCAAAGTAACTGATTTGGAAAAATTCTCATATTCAACCCACTTTCAGTTCAGCTATGTTGTCCTAGATTGTTCACTTCTACCTTCTCCAAACTCTTCACCCTTTTGTGACTAGTCCTATACATGTTTAATTATTATATTGCTAAACATAGTGATATGCCTTTTTAAGCCTTGTCATTAGGCCTATATACATTACAACCACCTACTGCTAACAATTTCCATTGTGCTAAGCATTACACCCACATTAATTTGTTTAGATGTAAAAGTGGAGAGGCTGAACAAAATCTTTAATGTATATGTGAAAGAAAGTATGGTCTGCACAATTATTAATGGGAAAAAAAGAAATGCCCCAATAATCTTGGGTATAATTTATTCTTGGAATCAATGTTCTGAAACTAGACAATGATTTGTACAATCATTTTAGAGTTATCTACTATGCATACAGGACCTTGTCTCATTTTTTTTGGTTTATTTCTGGTATTTATAGGACGTTGATGAAAAAGTAAAAGAATTCCTTGACACTAACCCTGTAATGTCTGAATTCCGAAGTCAACTCGGTTATTACTCAGTAAGTAAAGTGAATTTCTGTTGCCCTGTACCTATTTGTGCAACTACTGTACTTCGCTTGCATCAAATAATATTCATATTTTCTTTACAGCAATTGGAATCCCAAATCAGCGAGCTTCCAGGTCACTGCATTGTAGGCTCTGTCAACTTCTCGACCGATTGTTTGAAAATGGCATTGGTACAGGAATGTCGCCGCTGGAAGAGAGCCATTGGTTCTGCTTTGAATAAAAAGGCAGCAATGGATATGGATGAGATTTATTCATTTATTGATAATCTCAGTAAGCGACTGAATAGACCTATTATTGATCTGGATGATGTGCGTGGAGCTATGGATGGACTGAAAGAAATCAGAGAGTCAGAAATTAAGATTGACATGATGATTGGACCTATTGAGGAATCACATAGTCTTCTGGTAAAATATGAGCTGCTGTTTCAGGATGGCAATGCAGAGCGTGTAGATGGATTAGCTTATGCCTGGAAGAATTTAAACACACAGGTAAGCTTAGTTCTTGATGTGTGTGAATTATGAACATCATAATCATACAGTATGAACTGGGTTTTAATGTGCCTTTTTTTAAAGGTTGTGCAAACCCAGAATTTACTCATCAAAGTGCAACCGGAGATGAAGACAGATTTGCTTGAAGGTGTGAAAAAATTCCAGATTGATGCTAGTGAATATTATAAAGACTATGACATGGTGTAAGTATTCTTTCTAAATTGTAATTGTGCTGTGATTGCATGCCCCTAGGTCACAACACAAATGAGCAATACAATGCTTGTGTATTAAATCGTCATTTCCTGTTTTTTGGGTTTAAGTGGGTTTTGATGTGCTACTTTTACACATAACTACCCATTTGGAATGGCATGCAAATTGTAACTTAGAAGGGTGTGATATGCAGTCCTAATGTCTTACATTACCAAATGGAGTCACCGGGCCTGTGGGAAGAAGAGGAAAGTTTGTCGATTTTTCCACAAAAAAACCGGGGGGGGGGGGGGGGGGGGGGGGGTCAAAAAAATTTGTCAGGAGCCCAAGAACCACTGGAGAGTAAGGAGGAGGGAGGTAAACAGTACCTATAACTTATTCAAAATCATAAATTGTGCAGTGCAGGAAAACATATCAGCCAAGCCTAGCAATCTCAACTGCCTTACAAGAGAGCATAACCCCAGACTGAACAAGCAGAAACACTCCCCTCGCATAGGAGGTTTTCCTGACAACCATATACACAGTAGCTTTAAAAGTAAACAAAAAGTCATTAGTGGAAACAGTTGCAATATTAGCTGTCAAAATCACTACATGAAGAGTTACCTTCAGTGTAAATAAACTGTTGCTGAATTGTGAAATGAAGAGTGCTCCAGACTCCCTTGAGATCTCCTGCAGGTTCAGTAAGTCCATCCAGATAGGGGGGTCAGATAGTCCCACACTTAAACCGGTAAATTAATCCAAAGAAGGGGTTGGGTTGCTCTACAAGGAGAACCACGTAACCCGTGGCCAGCAAGGTGGCGCGACTCTCAGGAAAAGCAGCGCATGCACATGCAAGATTTTGGTAGTGGGCTATGCATCTGCCCTGCAATGCTTTTCATGCTCCCTTCCCCTAGGAATAGACGGCTAGAATAGATGGTCTATCACTGAGGAAGGGAAGTGTCCATAATTCAGTTCTATCATATATTGTGCTGTGCATGATCATACAATGTGCTGTTTGAGTGATAAAGTGTCTTAGCAAAGTGATAATTAGGGCATATATTTGCACAGGGGACCTGGTGTAGAAGGTATTCCTCCCAGAGAAGCAAGTGACAGACTGCAAGTTTTCCAGGCCAAGTTTGATGAACTTTGGAGGAAATATGCTACTTTTTCAGGAGGAGAAGATCTTTTTGGCCTGCCAATAACAGGTAACATTTTACATTATTATAGCTGAATCCAACAGCCGTGTTTAAACACAGTGCAAATGTAATATCTGTAGCAAAATTCTTGACAAAAATACCTTTTGTTGAATTTCAGAACATTCTGAACTACAAAGGATTAAACGTGAACTCTCATTACTTCAGAAACTCTACGGTCTTTATAATGCAGTTATAGATAGCATTAATGGATATTATGAAATACTCTGGACTGATCTGGATATTGAGAAAATCAATAATGAGCTACTGGACTTCCAAAACAGGTTGGTATTTTTCTCTAATTGCTCTAAGAATTCTAACTACAAATGACTGTGGCTATCACATGCAGCTTCTCTTTACCCTAGATAACACTGCCATTTTTGAAATAATGAGAATTTCCAAGGGATAATAATCAAAGGATTATCAAAAGATAATCTGTTTTTTTAGAGCTAGTATCCTAATACTTGACTACATGATCACTTCCAGTGAAGTGAGGGGATTCTGTGCAGCACTTCTTTCTATGCCAGTCAACAAATAAATATTTAGTAGCACCTTGTAAAATTTCAGTATAATTTGCGGTAGCTGCACCAACACTTTTAGAGGCTTAAAAGTTAACTGTAATTTCCTTTAAAAACTGATATACATAATTTCTCCAAAAGCCTTTTTGCATTCATGTGTTAGTTAACATTTCTTTTCTAGTTCAGTCTGCAGCCATCTTTGATTTCCAAAAACTGACAAAAATGTAAACGTTGGTTGTTTGTGTAAGGGTATTCTGCACACTATTAGTGTTTGGGACTCCAATGAGAAATGTGATTCCCTGCTCATCATATTTTGGTAGCAGGAAGATTCCCCCACTCAGCACTAAGGGAGTAAGAAGTGAGTGGAATTCATGTGTGACTTTCAATACAAATGACAGCTGATAGGCCTTGTCCATTAAGTTTTATAGAATCATTGTAACGTATGTTACCAGGAGATGGCTGTTTTTCTTCTCAGCAAAAGTGGAATTTAGGCATTGTTGGGGCTTTGTTGGTTTTGATGGAATTTTGTTGGGGTCCAAACTGTTTTTCTTTCTATGCTAGTCATTGGGAGGGGAAAAGCAGCTTGAAGCAGATTGTTAAAGCTTCGATGGCGGTGAAATGCAAGTAACAAGTGGGTCAGCTGCAGACAAAATAAAAAAAACAACTTATCATTCACAGTAAAAAAAAATGGTCTCACAAGCATCTGAAACTGATGTCAGATGAAAACAGAGTACACCTGAAAGCAATCTGCATTTGTCCATCAACACAAATCCAAAGTGGGGCAGGCTTTCGATGATCGCAAGTACGATCTGCCCGTCCAAGGTGGTCAGATGGAAAATGTGCAACAGATTCTTCCATCTACACTTAACTGTGTGGATGGAGTAATCTCCACCTGGGCCAATCTGTTGCACTTTTTCCATCTGACCACGGAAAATCTGCAGATAATTGTAAGGTGTGTTAAACTTCATAAGCACATGAAAATAATTGCTTTGAATTTAGCAAGTTTACCATGAAATTTAACAGAACTATAAAACAGATAAATAGAACATAGCAATGTCAAAAAGCAGCATAAAGAAATAGTAAAACATAGCCGAAATCTGAAAATCGAATGTGTTGAAATAAAGAAACAATTAAACTGCTTTTATGAAATTCCTTCTCCGGCTCCTGTCATTGAAAATGAGAGAAAAAGTCTTAAAAACCGGTCAAATGTATCTAAAATATAAATGTGCCTGGATTAACTTTATCTTCTATAACATCGTTTCACCAAGCAGGGTAATAAAAAGCTAGAATGTTGAAATTGTTATTTTACCTAAATTGCTATAGAACAAACAGCTGCATATTTTTTAACCAAAGGATTTTACTGATATTTGAGTAGTTTCTTTTTACAGCAGGTTACGTAAAAACATTGTTTGAAACTAGCCTGGTAAAAAACAGCAAAAATGACAGGATATAGCTGTAGTTTGTTATAGATGATGACATTGATGTTACAGAGCAGTTACATTTTTTTAAATTCACAATTATGCTCCTTGGTTAGATAGATTTTGTAACAGAGTTTTAACTGCCACCAATCTCTATCACTGCATGGTACAGTATGGTACTTATGTGCTGCTCTAACTGTTTAAAATCTGCACCCACATGTTTCTTATCAACTGTAAAGTCCCACAATTACCCATCGGGCCTGCCAGTTAAAGTGACATTAAAGTCAAAAGTTTTTTCCCCCCCCCCCCAATGCTAATGTAAGGACTTACCTTAAATTATGTCTCCTAATCCGATCATCTTCTTCTTTACTGTCCTTTTCAGATGTCCCTCCAGCACTGGTGCGGGTCTCAGATCCAGCGCTGACTCCTCTGTCCTCCTCTTCTCTCATGTCCCACAGAGTCTGTGTGGGTGCACGCTGCTCCATATACTTACCTAGTGTCTCTCCTTGTCTTCTGGCCGAACATCTGAACTGCGCATGTGCCCGCCCCAAGATCCTTTGTGGCCGCCCGAGAAATTTTCAGTTTTTAAAAAAATCGTTTTGCATATATTTGCTGCTTGCTAGCAGTAGATATATGCAAAAACATGAGATTTTAATAACCCTTTAAGTTTACCTAATGCAGTTGATGGGGTGATGGGGTGGCAACGATGCTGGCTTGTTGCTGAATTCAATGTAGCATTGCTACTCTTATGTAGGCTGTGCCTGCTTACACTACAGTGAAATAAAAAAATGCTGCAGGGGGCATGGTTTTCAGCATTGCCACTGCCGATTCACAAGCTTTTATTTTGCCATTTAACATCTGGTCACACTAAGACCTGCCCTCAGCTTTCTTTCTTTTTTAGGCACTAGTTCTTATGCACCATTGCTATTTTGTTGTGTTTGCATGCCTATAATAATGTTTACAGAGCTCATGTTAATCCTGCTACTTTGCCTGTAGAATTCGCAAACTGCCCAAAGCGCTAAAGGAGTGGCAAGCATTCAATGACTTGAAGACCAAGATTGACGTCCCCCCCCCAATGCTAATGTAAGGACTTACCTTAAATTATGTCTCCTAATCCGATCATCTTCTTCTTTACTGTCCTTTTCAGATGTCCCTCCAGCACTGGTGCGGGTCTCAGATCCAGCGCTGACTCCTCTGTCCTCCTCTTCTCTCATGTCCCACAGAGTCTGTGTGGGTGCACGCTGCTCCATATACTTACCTAGTGTCTCTCCTTGTCTTCTGGCCGAACATCTGAACTGCGCATGTGCCCGCCCCAAGATCCTTTGTGGCCGCCCGAGAAATTTTCAGTTTTTAAAAAAATCGTTTTGCATATATTTGCTGCTTGCTAGCAGTAGATATATGCAAAAACATGAGATTTTAATAACCCTTTAAGTTTACCTAATGCAGTTGATGGGGTGATGGGGTGGCAACGATGCTGGCTTGTTGCTGAATTCAATGTAGCATTGCTACTCTTATGTAGGCTGTGCCTGCTTACACTACAGTGAAATAAAAAAATGCTGCAGGGGGCATGGTTTTCAGCATTGCCACTGCCGATTCACAAGCTTTTATTTTGCCATTTAACATCTGGTCACACTAAGACCTGCCCTCAGCTTTCTTTCTTTTTTAGGCACTAGTTCTTATGCACCATTGCTATTTTGTTGTGTTTGCATGCCTATAATAATGTTTACAGAGCTCATGTTAATCCTGCTACTTTGCCTGTAGAATTCGCAAACTGCCCAAAGCGCTAAAGGAGTGGCAAGCATTCAATGACTTGAAGACCAAGATTGACGATTTCAGTGAGAGTTGTCCTTTGCTTGAAATGATGGCAAATAAAGTAAGGCTAATATTTTTGCATTAAATGCTTGCATTTTAAAGGCCCGGTCCCCCCAAAATTAATATTTCAGTTTTATGTGAAGTATAATGTTTTGATCAGCTGGTGCATTTTTTTTTTAATTTATTGGACTGTTTAATATCTTGGTGAGATCTTACTGCCAACATACATAAACGGTAGGTGTTCTTGACCGTATTGTGGGTTTTCCTACTCCTCCTGCTGTATATCACATAATATAAAATACATTACAAATCCAGCAGTGAGGTTAGGACTCCTTCAAAACATCTGGAAACAGGTCTCAGGTCTGGAAACACTACTATTGGAGACCTGGGAAGACATAAGTCGTTAGATGTCTTAACTCTGCAGCATCTGCTGTAAAGCTGGAATAATAACTTCAGGAGGACTGTGCAGCTAATTGTATCCAAGTAGATGGGCTTTGCAGTGCTAGCCAGTTAATTTACTGTTATATCTATATAGTGTATTTACACACACTATACATACAGTGTAACCATTTTTTCTAGCAAGTGCACTGGCTTGAATTTTTCTCTAGTTTGCCTTTCACATTCTTGTAAATGAATTCTGATAACTAGACTAAAAGGGAAAATACGTGTTTTTATACAGACTTTCACAGCTGCTATCTAGGGACTGTTAGGCTGGGTTCACACCTAGGCGTATCGAATATGCGCGATTGTCGCGCGTTTTGTGTCGCACGTTTTTACCACGATTCGCGGTAAAACAAACGCGCGTTTCCGAGGGCTACCTGGCTGTATCCCAATGGATACGCGCGACAAAAACGCCCCAAAGAAGCTCCTGTACTTCTTTGGGCGTAGGCCGTTTTGTAGCGCATTCAGACGGGCTGAAATACGCCCACGTGTGAACCAGACCCATAGGAAACAATGGGATTTCGGTGTTTGAGCGTTTTGCAGAGCATTCGAACGCGCTACAAAACGCCCAGGTGTGAACCAGACCTTAGACCACTGTGATATGCGAAAGAGAGCAATATAGAGCTTTACACAGCCTCTATGTGCGAGTACTGTTAGATGTGATAGCTAGAGGAATAAAATGGTTTAATTTCAAGTTGAACATAACCTACTCTACAGATCTCGGTTATAATTCCTGCATATATGTCCTATCATACAGCTGCAGTTATCCTCTTTGTGCACAGTTTAACACCATTGTGCACTTTAAATTATTGTAAATCATTGTAAAATGTTATTTTATCTTCTTCTTTTGAGCCAACAGTTGGAGCTTGATTTTTTTTTACATAGCCATTTCAGCTTCTATGTTTGTTGAAACACACTTGTTTTTTATAGAACTCAATAGCTCAAGATAAGTAAGTCAAAAGGATGACTCTCGCCTTATCAGACATCTCAGTCTGAGATTTTAGTCAGACAAATTCTACCACAAGGCAGGCTGCTTCTGCTATGCTGTCTCTTTAGCTAACACATAGTGCTCAGTGAATCTTTTGTCATGTATGAAATGTTTATTAGTAAAATTAGCATTCTATATATTGTATATAAAACAATTACAACTACAGTTTACTGCATATGTAAATTTAAAAAAAAATCAAATAACTTTGACCCAAAACCATTTCAGCTTCCTATTGGCCACCCCCTTTATTCTCTCTCCCCCATTAATTATGTTCCTGACACCACTGCTGTTACCACTGCCACAGGGATTATAGAACACTAACATAAAGTCAGATTCACGTACTTACATCAGTATTAACAACGCATGAAAAGGAGAAGTGCTGAGAGAGTAAAATATACTCTCCTCGACATGGGACACTTAGGCAGCTGGGTTTGATCCCGACTATATTGTCGGGATCCTTACCGGCTGTAGCTCACCTTTGCCCGCTATTTTTTGGCTTTACTTCTCTTTTAATAATGATTATATATCTGTATTAAAGCATTTTTCTTTTTTTTATTATTTACTATCTTCTGACTGCCTGAACAATTCCTAAAATGTGATATTATTAGAGATGACACTTTTTGGAAATCATAAATGTACCTTATTCCTTCCTTAATGATTTTCCTCTTGAATAAATGAAATGATACCTTAGGTTGCTAGGACTAATGTGGGCATATTTCACCTGCTGTGTTTCATTGCTCCTAAAACTAAATTGCATTTCCTTTGTTGAATTAATCTTTGATCGCAGCTCCATATTGTCTTATTAAGCTATTTTTCTTGCACATCAGGCAATGATGAGACGACACTGGGATAGAATTTCACAACTTACTGGTCACAAGTTTGATGTGGAATCTGAAAGTTTTTCCTTGAGGAACATAATGGAAGCCTCACTTCTGAAATACAAAGAAGATATTGAGGTAAAGCATCATAAAACTGATATGGCATGTGGTTTAAACAAGATTTTTTTCTTCAAAACAGGATATTACATAAAAAAAAATCTTTATTTTATTGAATCACTTCATTCTGAGTTTGTATTCTTACAGACCATGGCTTTGGTTAGATTTTATGAAAGCTCTACATCCTCCTATTGTAGGGTCTACCATTCCCTTGCAATGTAAAGAGGGTCTGTCCGTGGCATGCCAACAGTATGTAGAAGGTCACTCTCCACTGTAGATAAAAATCCCACCTGGTGTGCAAAATTGCCCTCCAGTGTATATATTAAGATTCCATTAGTTTGCTTTACACTAACCACTGCACCGTGATAGTATCAATATACACAGGTGCAGCATGCAGAAATCCAAGGATTGCACCAATTCATAACACCCACATTCATAGTATGTTTGTTCGGAAGAGCAATGGTAAAGGTGAACTCAATTAAACTTTCAAAATAAAGAATGAATGCACCTATTTTGCTAAATTTTAAAATACAGCAACCAGTACAACAAAACAATGATTGCTTGTTATGTCCTGTTAACCATTACACAGGGGGCACCATCAGCATGACTGTCATTTTAAAGACATTCTTTGTGCAGAGCAAACTCCTTTATGTGACATTATACTCTAAAAAAGAAGGACGTGTGTCTGTTAGTTATAATCCCCAAAAGATATATTCCTTATTGAGCAGAATATGCCATCTAACATTATAAATACCAAAGCATTAAACAATGCAAATTGTTACAAAATTACAAAATAATATGACATTACATAATATAACTAATGACATAGGTTCAATGTTGTGTTTGTTCATTGTTTCATCTTGGTTTTTTTATTGTAAGATGTTTTGTGTAGGTTTGATTTATCAGACTCTGTAGCAATAGAGGTAGCAATTGCTGTTGGTCTCATATCCCTGTGGGTGCCACCTCGAACACCAAGGGGTTGATTTAAAACCTTATTCGCACAATAGACGCATGCGAGCGTTGCTACAGATTACGGGCAGTAGATGGAGCCGAGGATTATCCTTCTCAGCGCCATCTAGTGGCCATAATGGCTGCAAATCTTGGGCATGGGTTATAAATCAACCCCCCAGTGACACTGATGCTTGTGTGTCTTTTTCTCCCTAAGTGCACTCACAGCAGCATTACTATGGTCATTTTGTCACAAAACTCATATTTGTGCGCAACATTTCATAGGACCCGATTAAATCTTTGCATTGAGTTTTAGAAGAGCTAAACTACACAATTGGACCCCTGCAACAATTTTTTTTAGAAATGTCCTCCCTTTTCTATGTCTATATGTGATCAGAAAACACTTCCTTTTGTATAGTAATGCTTTATTTAGTAAGTCTACCCGGGAGCCCAGTGTTTACTAAAATGATACCATTTTTAAAATGTGAAATGTAACATGCGCTTAGATAAGAGAAGAGTTCACAATTGTTCCTGCTTCTTATTGTTACTTTTATCTCTGGAGTACTATAAAGGGAAATTACTCCAGCTCTAACAAGGGCTGTCATAGTTCAGTAGCACAAACTATAAGAGGTTCCAGTGGCTCATATAATGAGTCACATGACAGAGGATACTGAATTGAAGAGAGCTAAAACCTTCAATTATTATAGCAGAGGGACCCACAAGTGTGTGTGTGGGTTGTGGGTTTGGAAAAAAAAGAGCGATCTGCAGGTGGCTGTTCCTCTTCTGTATCAATTAGTGGTGTTTTCAGTGAAGTGAACTATTGCTACCTGCAAATTGAAGCATGTGGAGATGTAATTGTTGTATGAATATTTATATCCAACAAATGAGAGCATATGAGCTGTGCAATTTTTCATTTGTGCAGCGCATTACTTGTCTTCTTGAATATATTGCACTGTTTTTTCCCCTACATCAATTAGCTATGCAAATTGCTTTGTGCTTTTAAATACGCTATTTGGCTGTTAGAACTTCAGTATTTGACGTGCAAAATTAGAAACATGTTCAGCTAAAAATGTTCTTATCACAAAGCAAACAAAACAGCGAATGTTTGCAATTTGTAGGTTATATCTCTTTTATTTAATTATTAGATCTAAAGGCGTAAAAAACTAAGCAGTGAATAATTTATGGCTAACGGCTTTTGTGTGTTTATTTAATTCTATAGACCGTGTAGTGTTACTGTATGTTACTGCAAATGTGCTTATCCAAAGTCCTAAGGTCAAGATCGCTTGGTTTGAACAGAGAATGAGAAATTGCACATCAGTATGCCCATGCCTTCTCACTAGATAATGTTTAGTGTACCATTCATCTTATTAGCAGCTACGTAATGTGTTTCTATTTAACATATATAGATCAAACACAGTCATTTTCACAGCCAATAATGCAGCACTTATGGCACTTGTTCAAGTGAAAAGCTTGTCGCAAAACAATGTATGGCTGGGATACAATACACCTTATTGGTTCCTTGGTAGAAAAATTGGTATTTCATCTTTAGTTGCTTATTTTACATGATTATTATTTTCCATTTGATAAATTAGAAATCTCTTTCTAGTATGTATTATAATTCCTTAAAGGCTACGTTTACTTTTTAAACCATGTTATTTTACATCCATATTTAGGGTGTAACATTAGACATCGTCACATTCCCCAACCCCTACCTTCAAACTGCCACTTACCAGAATTGTAGGGTGCTTCTCCCTGCACGCCCTTTTTAAAAAAAAATTGGCATGGCTGTGGTTGGCTGTGCCCTCACAGCCATATCATCCATTTACAGGATCTGTTACTGGAGAGTTCACTTTTCAGACCATGATACACCCATTATTAGGGTGAAACATGATACATCTGTGAATGAAGAAACTACAAGCCTTTTTTGCCACCGCAGCAGAGGAACATGTGGTTATCAAAAGAATACAAGTATGGTGATGTCACCGTACTTTAATCCATTAATAATTCCTCTGGTCCCATAACTAAAAGTCCATACCTTGGGACTGATGGGCTGGGAGGAACAGTCTGCAGGAGCCTGAGCATTGCAACCATGATCCACTGATCAAAGTTGCTATGCTTTGCAGGCTCCAATCCCCAAAAAATAAGAAATGCAAATTTTTTCTTTTAATAATGTGTATGCATGTATTATTTCTATAGAAGCTGGACTATGCCTTTGAATTATATTTACTACTAAGATACAATTGTCAAAAGCCAAGAATGTATAACAATTGTAAATAGCAGTTACATGAACCAGTGTTAAAAAGTATTAACATTTAAAGACATTTACAGAAGACAGTCTCCACAGGATCAACACAATGAGGAACAAGTATGCTTAAAAACCTTTGTCATATGTAGTGTACTGATTAGGTAGAGGAAAGGATGGTAACACTCATCAATAATTCCAACTTGGTAGGCAGAACACCGGAGATAATTACAGATGCTATAAAATCAATTGAGCAATCACATATAGACTACAATGAAATGGCCACAAACAATCGTATAACAATATAACAATAAGCTGTGTAGATAGAACATTGTTGGGTAGAAATGAAATCAGCACTTTTCCACCTTGGTCTGAAACATTTTCTTTTGTTATAGGTTTTCTGCTTCATACTTAAAAATTAAAACATTATTTAGTCCCTTAAGCCCCATGCACACATTGTGTGTGGACAGCCACAGCCAGATTTATGCCCTGTGCAAATCAGTGGCCAATGCTGCCTATATTCACTTGTAACCACTCAAACCAGCAGTTATAGGTGACTAAGGCCTTTGATTGACACTGAACACAGACAGTTTGCACCTAGGGCCAGTGGTTCTGAACATACATGAACTGGAGGCAACTAATTCTCCATTTTGTATGGGGCCATAGCATGAGTTTAGCCGCATCTGAACGCAGCAGCCTATTGGCCCATCTCAGTAAGCCCTTAGTCAGTGCCAGTACTTGGTTTATTTAATTAGCTAATATATCACCATCTTAATATTGGTCAAAGTACCTCTGACATTTTGGGCTTTTATAAAAGGTTTTTGTGCTAACCTTGCTGTCTAGTCAGAATAAGTTATATTGCTATGCATGGTCAAGTTATATTACAATTCAGAATAAGTTATATTGCAACTCAGGGTCCTATTTACAGTTCTTTCTGCCTTAGGCAAAATTTGACTCATGACACTGCCATACATTTTCTAATTTTGCCTGATGAATGGCACATGGTTATTGCAATCATGGGAGCACTACAAGTATTTATAATCTAACTGTTGCAGTACAATTGACAATCGGTTTGTGGATAGGTCACATATGCCAGGCAGTGTTTGCTTTCTATGCATATGTTTCAGTAAATATTTTCTAAATAGTAACCAAGCTTCATCACCAGTGCTTGAATGCTGCTTGCTTAGTAGTAGTCTTATGTAGTCTAAGAGTTAGCATCAAAGTGCATCTAAAGCTAAAACATTTTTTTGTTTTTCTATTGTAAAGTGGATATACTTTTGCATGTTCACCTGGATAGATAGGGCAAACAAAAATGGCATGGGGTCTCCTCTAAAATCCATACCCTTATCCAAGCAGCCAGCCTGGCTGGTCGCTGAAAGGAGGGTAGCAGGACTTCCCCACCTCCTAACCCGTACCAGAAAACAGGGAGATGGAGAGTGCAAAGCCTCTTCTTTGCCCCGTTCCAGAAATGTACCATGCACTCATATTTATAAAGATAATGGCCTCATCCCCAAATCCAGTTCCCAAAAAGATGTAGGGTCTGCAGAAGGGAGGGGAGGATTTATCAGAATCTGAAACCCCCATCATAACCACATTTCATCAGTGACCTCACCCAGAATCCCATGTCCTGTTGATCCCATTCTGATGCTGACTGGAGAGATGTCAGTCATTGACTGAAGCAGATTGTTTTGGTAGGTGTCGTTCATCGTGATTGATGTGGGTCTACATTCACAACATGATTGACAATGAATTAATATCATGGAAGTAAAAGAAACAGGTCACCAGCACTCATTTAGAATAAATATGTCCTTTTTAAATGGACAATTGTGTCACTACAATCAACAGAGCCTGTTGATTGTAGTGACACAATTGTCCATTAAAAAAAGGACATATTTATTCTAAACGAGTGCTGGTGCCCTGTTTCTTTTACTTCGTATTTTGCACGGTGCCATCCGTGATAGTCATTGCGAGCACCACCGTTCTTATTTGGCCAGGACTGCTGTAAGGTGTGCGGAGAGGACCCCCACCACCTGAAAACTTAATATCATGGAACTTTTTTTTTTTTTTTACAACCCATACTAGACCTAGGACATGGACTGAGTGACCATTCTATCCAGACTATAATTTGGACCACCTTAAATTTGTATTCAATAGTGCATTGTGCCACTTCATGTGCAGGTTTAAACAGAGCCGGCGCTACCACATAGGCAACACAAGCGGCCACTTGAAGGCGCTGGTGGGGGAGGGCGGAAAAACATCACCTCCCTCCCATACACAGGAGCAGCGACAAGAACGGTGCTCTGAGCTTCAGTTCCCTATAGTCAGAGCCCCACCCACAGCTCCCTCTGCTGTCTGCTCTCTCCCTCTCTCCGGAGCCTGTTGGTGCTGTTGCTGCCCTGTCCCAGCCAATATATTAGCACATGAATGTGCCTCAGTAATTTGCATATCAATAAGCTGCAACCCATTCATATGTTAATATCACGGGTCATTCATATGCAAATCCCCCCCCCCGCTGCTAAGGAAGAAGAGACTGCCTGAAGACTGCAAGAACAAGGTATGTTTAAGTATGTGTATGGTATATACATTCGTTACATTGGCGGTCATTGTGAACACTTTTGTTACATTGGCGGTCATTGTACTGTAAATACTTACGTTACATTGGCGGTCAGTGCGAATACTTTCGTTACATTGGCGGTCAGTGCTGTTAGTTATGATATCTTTAGTGAATACTTTCGTTACATTGGCGGCATTGTGAATACTTTCGTTACATTGGCGGTCAGTGTGAACTCTTTTGTTACATTGGCGGCCATTGTGAACACTTTTGTTACATTGATGGTCAGTGTGAATACTTATGTTACATTGGCAGTCATTGTAAATACTTTTGTTACATTGGCGGTCAGTGTGAATACTTTTGTTACATTGGCGGCCAGTGTATATACCTCCATTACATTGGCGGTCAGTGTATATCCCTCCATTACATTGGCGGTCAGTTTATATACCTCCATTACATTGGCGGTCAGGGCGAATACTTTAGTTACATTGGTGGTCAGTTTGAATACTTTTGTTACATTCGCAGTCCGTGTATATACCTCCATTACAAGGGCAGTCAGTGTGAATACCTTGGTTACATTGGCGGTCAGTAAGAATGACTCCGTTACATTGCCGGTCAGTGCGAATACTTTCGTTACATTGGCGGTCAGTGAGAATACTTTTGTTACATTGGCGGTCAGTGCTGTTAGTTATGCTATCTTTAGTGAAGATCTATGGAGGGTGTCCTTGTACTGGGGTGCTCCATGGTAATGGACGTGGGGTATCAATGCCTGTGGCTTTACATACAGGGCTTCTGAAGATGATGGTCAATCTTTTCCCAGATTCTAGATAAGTATAGTGTGAGCTGTAACATGGACATCTTTGTTATGCTTTTTGAAGTGGTACACGTTGGGGGGTGTCTTTGTATTGGGGTGCTCCACAGTAAACTATTTGGGGTATCATTGCTTGTGGCTTTGCATATACAGCACTAGTAGCTGATAGTCTTCCTTTTTTCTAAATGCTTCTGAGATAATTGGCTTGACCTGTACCATGGATTTCACAGATCTCCTATTAGTTTTGGAGGGTGCTGGGGGGTGGGGGCTTGCTCTGGCCCTTTGTTTAACCAGTTGACATCCGCGGTGTTAAACCCCCTTCCCATCCAGGCCATTTTTCAGTATTCAGCGCTGCGGTACTTTGACTGACATTTATTCCGTCATGCAGCGCTGTACTGAAATGAATTTTATACCCTTTTTTGGGGACACATAGAGCTTTCTTTTGGTGGTATTTATTCATTGCGGACGCAAACGAGCACATATAGGTGATCGGCGGGCTATGCACCCGCTGATCGCCTATATGTGAAACACCCGGTACCGGGTGTTTGCATTGGACAGGTCTTTTCTGCCCGTGCGTGCCCGCCAGGGGGCGCACGTGAGCAGAAAAAAAATGCCGTCTGGCGACGGCAACCCGCCAATGCAGCAGTGCCGTCCGTCCGTTTTTCTACTACGGGCGGACGGCAGGAGGTTAAAGTGCAACTGAAGCCAAAACGTTTTTGCTTTTTTTGGATAGAATCAAGAGGGATTAGAACATCTGTCAGTTTTTTTTTATTGCTGTCTGTGTCCCTGTCATTGAGATTCACCCTCTCTATTTGTCCTGGTCCATTATCACATATCATTCAGTAAGTGAAAGTAAAAGAAAATCCCAAATTTTGGGTCATCATCAGAACAGGAATAGATGGAAAATCTTCCAATGGCCACACTAGTTCTCGTGACTTCGCTAACCACCAGGAGCTCGTTATTTAAAGGAATTGTGTATTTTTAATGTTGCCATTTAAGCTTTTAATTCAAATGTCCAGCGAACCAAACTTTGCTTGTTTTGCTTATCACTAATGGCAAGTATAGCCTGTATAGATATACAGTTAGTACAAATTAATGTGTTTACATTTACACTGTATTTCATTCACAGATTTTATGTCTATCTTAATTTCTTTTTGTTGCAGGACATATGTATCAGTGCTGTCAAAGAAAAAGACATTGAAGCAAAATTGAAAAATGTAATCAATGAATGGAGTGCTCATGTATTTACTTTTGCCCAGTTCAAGTCAAGAGGAGAACTGCTCTTGAAAGGGTCAGATACTTCTGAGAAAATCGCTTTGATGGAAGACAGTCTCATGGTATTAGCTTCCATTATGAGTAACAGGTAAACAACAGATTCCAAAAATGCAATTGTCGCAATATCTATCTGACTTGTGAAAAATGTTTGATAACACAGTACATGAGAAAGTCATTGTAGTCATTTAGTAGATGCAGTAGATAAAGATTCAATTTATCTTTTAACATAATATGGCAAAACAAACAGTTGCAATTTTTATAAATATACTACATATGTATTGCAGTAAATGCTAAATTAATGCCAATTAAAGTGAATGTCCAGCTAAAATATTTTTAATTAGTTTTGTTGGAGTGAGGAAGGGTTAGAACCCCTTTCTGGCTTTACTTGTATCCAGGATTCCATTAGAGAGAATTCCTCTGGCTTTCTTTTCTGGAGAACAGCTTCACCACAAAGAAAGTGAGAGTACATTTTCTATAGCAACACAGGAATTTTTTTTTTTTTTTTTTTTTTTGTAGTGTAAGGAAAGGCTGGAACCCCTGCCAGCTTTGTAGTGCTGTCTTTGTCCTTTTGCAGATCCTCTCTCTCACTTAATTCTGATGAAAACATTGGCAGCAGAAGAGAAAGTGAGGAAAAAACTCTCTCACAAGTTCCACATGAGCAGTAAAACAAGCAATAAAACGTTTGGTTGGACTTACACTTTAAACATCTTGGTTCGACCATACATATGCATGTCCTGGTTATAAAAAATATTTATTTGATATTTATTTACAGAGTTATATCATATAAAATTATATAGATATTAAATCGTATAGTGCTATAGTTTACTTTGAGAGGGGCTGTGATATGCTGAGTGCATTGTAAAATTACTGGACAGTAAGAGCCAGATTTTTAAAAGCTGTGAAACGTGTTGAAATTAAGTACATGTAAAGCATCTAATTATGTTCTGAAGAATGTCTTCTTCATGTTTGAAGGTTTGAAGTGGTTCACTTCACTGTACTTCACCTCATTTTGACTCAGTTTGACTGCTTTCCGTAGAATGCAGTAGCTTTCCATATCAACCTCCCACCTTGATTTAGTTTACTTGCATTATTGCCTGCAGTAGGAATAAGTCAAGTGCTGCAATTGACAAGTGATTGAGAGCTGTTCTAGCTTTAAAGTGACATTAAAGTTAATGAAAGCACATATCTTAAATTATGTCTCGTAATCCGATCTTCTTCTTTCCTGTCCTTTTCATCTGTCCCTCCAGTGCTGCTGCGGGTCTCGGACCCACGCTGACTCCCCTGTCCTTGCTGGCACTTCCTGTCCCACGGTGTCTGTATGCGAGTGCACGCGTCCATAGACTTACCTTGTGTCTCTCCTCACCTCCTGGCCGAAAATGTGAACTGAGCATGCGCCCCCCTCAAGATGCTTTGCACTGCCTGAGAATTTTCACATTTTTGGACGGGAGCGCGCACGGAAGACACAGGTAAGTATTCTCCTCTTTTAAAGCATTTTGCTAGCAGTAGACATATGCAAAAAAAAACGGAGGCTTTAATGATACTTTAAGTTTCTGATGTGGGTTAATTGTGGACTTGATTCTCTTGAGAATCTTTAAGGTGTGCTATAAAATATTTGCCATAGCATGCACACATGTTTGCACTTTTTAAAATATTTTTCCTGGTTGAATATTTTCTAAGTAATCTTCTAAGCTCTACAGTTTTCAATTCTGCGATGATAAATATGATCACACAATACAGACCTTTGTAACATTAAAAAGGTTACATCATCAACGTGGATCTATCCAATTGACAAAATGGCTTTTAAATGGACAGACATGGAAGTAAAAACTGTAAAACTCCCAGCAGGCTAAGAGCATCTGCACAATAGCACAGTTATCACTAGCTGACATTTATGTTGAGGTTGGTGTGGCACCTCTATTTCCGTGTACAGATCTGATCAATGTTTATGAAATGCTTGAAATTAAGGAACACAAACATGCTGACATTTATCCAATCCTATTATTCTTTCTTTTCTCATATAAATTATTTACAGGTAAATTATAGATCTTTCTATTCCTGGGTAGGAATAATATGTTGGCTAAATAATTAATGTAGCTCTTGTTATGCACTGGTGTATAACACCTCACACAAAAACATATTAAAAAAAGGTAACTGACAATATTTTATATCATCTACTTCTATACTACATAGTAGGCTAGTATAGTTATGCTAACCGGACAACCGGAGATTCCAGTGGGCCAAGACTAATTTCCAGGTGAATATCTAGTTTGGAAGTCATTATTTAATGAATTATGAAACCTTTATTTAACAGGTATAATGCACCATTTAAGCCAACCATACAACAGTGGGTGCAAAAACTATCCAACACAACAGAGATTATTGAGAACTGGCTTAATGTGCAGAACCTCTGGATTTACCTGGAAGCTGTGTTTGTTGGTGGCGACATTGCAAAGCAACTACCTCAGGTTTGTACCATCTGATAAAAAGCAATAATATTGAAAATATACAAATCCAGAAGGTGGCCACCTTCTTGGATCAATTGGCTGTATAGGTGCACATTTCCACTTAAAAGCGAACATGAAAATGTTGAAGCTGTCAAATGAATGTGACATTCTCCACCGGGGCCTGGGGAAGCCTTAAGGCAAAACATATATTCACTTGAAACAGCCAGCTTTGTTTTTTATGGTCCACAGGCTACACATCTACACACATGGTCCTACACATACCGTAAACATACCTTTTTTAGATTTTTTAAACTATTATTAAAGCTTTTTTAAATATATATATACTTTCTATATTGTGTGCAGCTTCCTACATTTTTTGTGGACTTATGTGTATTCATTAGACATGTAACCCCGCAAAGAAAAAATTGTTTTGGATACATTCACATTTTTTTATTTCTTTAATTTTTCGGATTTTGGATCTGACATTTGATTCTGTTCGTTTTTTATTCGGATTTCGGAATTAAGTCACATAACCGTGCCTGTAATGCAACCCACAACAGCCCAAAAACCCCACTTCTGATTGCCCAGAGGACAGTCACATGTCCGAATTAGTTTAGTTTTGAACGAAATTTGGGCGGATCCGAATTTTCGTTAAATGAGCATTTAGATTAGTTCTCACTCAGATACATTTGAATGTCCGAATTTAACGAAATTTGTACGAATTTCCATTCGGAATGAAACAAAATTTACATGTCTAGTATTCATGTAATATCACTTTTGTGATTGTGGTAGCCTGTAACAAATGAGGTGGGGGAATTCTACCCCAGGCTATATACTTCTCCCTGTCTTTCTCAGTGACTATGGTAACCAGTAAAAATGGAAGAGTGGATCTCCCTATATGGAAATTGACAGCAATAAAACTTTACAGATTATAACTTAGTCACTGACCTGCCCCTGGCTTGCTCATAGGACAATAAAGGACCACCATCCCGCTGATGAGGTCATCACTTTGCTTTTGCCTTCTGTCAGCATGTTCCCATTGTTAGGGTGACAACACTGTGCAATGCAGTATATTCTGAGAAAGTGTAAAAGTACATATACACAATAAATTGGGCAGGATAACTAAATGAGTAAAAGATATGTTATAAACATAAATATGCTTTCTATACACAATGAAATGTTGCAGTGCAGAGGTAATCTTTCTTATCAGTGAAATTTAAAATAACTTTTATGAAATAGAAAAAGATATGTGTTTATTTTGTGAAGATCATAGAAGATCAAGAACATAATGTACCCCTTAATGGATCTTCACACCATTGAGACTAGTAATAGGGTACAATTTTGAGCATTTTGCTTGACTAGCTTATATTTTGAATGCTTATGTCAAATAAACACAAAAGCAATTTTTACTCTATTGGAGCAACCAGTATATACAAAGTATACATTGGCAGCAAATGTATACATTTGTGTCTATGTCTATAGAGAGAAGAAAAAACAAATCTGCCATAGGTAAAGAAAAAGCATTTGGTAAGCATGGTCACACATGTTATCTCTGTAGGAACAGCTCATGACACACCAATGAGCAAAGGGTAGATGTCCCCTGTGCCAGTGATTGTCAGAAAAGATATATGTTGCCTTGGTTACTGCATCTATAATATATTTGTGTGACTGTATGAACAGATGTTAATACACAAGGAACTGATAAAGCTCCTTTGAAATGTATGTATGGTTACAACATTTCTCCAAATGGCTACATCTATGATATACAACCTTTGCATATACAAGAATTTATATCAAATGCATTTGAAAATATTTATGGGAGTTTAATTAACAATTGTTAGACCTCTGACTTTAAAAGCAAAGCCTTTTCATTTGGACAATGGAGATTGTTAAATATTACATAAGCAAAATATATTGGACTTTATTAGATGGTGTTTTACAGGAAGTGACTGGTTGTAGTTCATAACAACAAATAGGACGTTAGGTTTAAAGCGTAAGGAAACTTTCAAAGTATCCTTACCCTTTTGCCCCCAACCCTCTGAGCTAAAACATAACCCCCTCCAATTTCCATATTTATTGAGTTCTCACCGCCAAGGTCGCTGCAATATTTACATCCATCACCCTGGCTGCTTCACTTCATGTCCACGCATGCGCAGTAGAGCCCCATAGATTTCTATGGAACTGTGGGACAGATCTCATTTTATTATATTATTGCTGTTTTTGTTGCTACTGTGGATAGTTTTCTACACTTTCTGTTAAGACAGGAAATATCAGGAATTCTCTGTAATTTTTAGTACAGTCCGAAAGAGTTATTACTTCCGACAATGTTTTAATTGCTGTATATTCCTTTCTTATATGTTGATGCCTCTACCCCTTAATTATTGAACAGGCATCCCAAGCACAGGAAATGATGCAACATCTACACAATGGAGTAATGGACAGAAATAAAATCATGACAGAAATTTTAACTCGTCCCTAATCAAAGTTTAAAAATCTTTAGCTGGGCTTTACATTTCAATTGTCTGACTTAATTGGCGGGTTGGATATTAAACAGGCAGAAGAGTAAGACTGCTAACAGACTAAGGTGTCAGTAAATTCCATTTACCATTACATTACCCCTGAAGCACCCCCTGCTTTTCGTTTATTCCCTGGTAGTAGACAACACCCGGCATGGGCGGGTGTCCCCATGGAACAATGTATTCACGTTTTGAGTGACCTATCAACAGATCTAGGTTATGTCAGATGGGGATGCTTGCATATTATTGTGCAAATTGCAACCACCTCAAAGTTGCTATTTGCATATTTACTTCAGGGGTGGTCCATGTGGTAATAAAGGAGAAAATGAGAAGCTAAATTGTATGTACTGACAGCTTATAAGCTGGAAGTCTGATCCAGCTGCCTGCAATCACCCCCAATAGCTTTACTTTAAGCCACTGAAAGTTAATTTGTTGTATTCATTGACTACTGAGTGACTGGACCAGACTGACTTTACATTTACACATTTTGATTATGTAGTGGTCTGAAGTGCTAATTATTAAAATTCTATTTAACAATATATGTAGTACTCATTGATCTGATAAATGAATTACGGCATTACTGTGATGATACACAAAGTAAAACCTGCAGACATTTCAAAGGCAGGGATTCTAAACAATTGCATAACAAATGATATGCTACAAAATATGGCAGAGGGAGGACTAAACTATACATGAGATTTTTAATTACTTTGTTAAAAGAAATGTACTTCAAGAAGGCAATATATGTGCTATCAAATAAGGTGTCTGTTAACGAGAGGTGCGTTTTATGCTACTAAACAATTTAAATTGCCTGTGTAATTTGTTTCTGTGATGATGATGGGATGCTGGGAGGAGAAGACATAAGTATTTCCACACTTTACATCTTCTGAAGAGCTTCGGAGGGTATATAAATGAGTAGATATTTGCTGTAAACAAAAGCATGGTTAGATGCTAACCTGAACAACTGACAAATACCTAACTGGTAATGCCATCATTATTAAATATTAATGGTATACCATGAACTAATGTTGATGGTATTGTCACTTTACTCATTTCAGGAGGCAAAGAGGTTCCAGAACATAGATAAATCCTGGCAGAAGATCATGCAGAGGGCTCATGAGAACACTAATATAGTCCAGTGCTGTGTTGGCGATGAAACATTGGCGCAGTTGTTGCCACATTTACTTGAACAGCTGGAGATGTGTCAGAAATCCCTCACTGGATACCTGGAAAAGAAGCGTTTGGTTTTCCCTCGATTTTTCTTTGTTTCAGACCCAGCTCTTCTGGAAATTCTTGGACAAGCATCAGATTCACACACTATTCAGGTAAAACATATTTTTAATTAATGCTTATTATAAGAAATATTTTTGACTATCCGAAAGTGAACAAAATATAGCCAGCTTACGCTCGCTCCATGAATCCAAACTGGGTGTAAGACCAGGGTACCCATACACATATACAATGCTGAATCCAAAATGGATGATTAGCACACCTTGAATAATAATTTAAAAAAAAATTCCATCTTTAAAAAAACAAAGCATACTGTGTCAGAAGACTGTTTCTGTTGATAAGCATTTCAACCTGAAAAGGTTTTTGCAAATACAACGTGTCAAACACAGGTTTAAATATACTCAACCTACCCTACTGGCAGTCCAGTTGCTCCCAGCTATCCCAATCAAAGACACTTGTGGTTGAGGTGCAGCAAAGACTTCAGCCTGTATCATGATCATTAAACACAAGAAAAAATAAGATAAAATAAATATAAAGTGAACTGAAACTCCTATGCAATGATATTTCAAGTTAACCGTGATAACAAATTTTATGGTTTAGAGATTTAACATATCCAAGAAGCTTCACAAGCCATCAAACCAGCTCTCTCATCTCCACCTCTCAAGTTTATACTTATTATATCTGTAATTTGAAACTGAAAAGAACTCAATCACTTGCATGGCACATTCTACAATGCTTAGAAACATTAATTACACTTACCTTTCCATTAATTGCCGCAGTGATATGCTCTCTTATTCTTTTCTTTGCTTGTCTGATTGTACAAACTACAAGCAGTACAAGTAAGAAGACAAAGTACATTAGAAGTACTACAATTAGCAAAACACTTCATTTTAATTATAATCTACCAATTTTCACCACATTGACTAAGCAAAGGGAGAATTCCCTTCCAGCGCAAATAGTGCATTTGCCTTTAGAGCTTATTAACACCAGTTGTGGTGGCTGCCATTTTTCCTCACTAGATCAATGCCAGTTACCACAAGGGCACACAGAAAAAAAATTGTCCAGATGCTGTGTTTACACCACAGAGCTGGTGTGATGCACTGGATGGCACTGGTGGTCAGTGCAGCGTAGTACACTGCACTGCAGTGTAAGGGCCTGAATGGAGTGTACATTGCCAATAAAGTAAAAAACTAATAAAAAGTATATGGTGTCTTGTGTTGTTGCAGTGTGAAACACTGCTAAAAACAGCTACCACCCAGCAGACACCAGCTCTATGCTAAAAT
Source organism: Nanorana parkeri (assembly GCF_000935625.1). NCBI lineage: Eukaryota > Metazoa > Chordata > Amphibia > Anura > Dicroglossidae > Nanorana > Nanorana parkeri. The sequence continues at coordinate 274,097 of NW_017306627.1, read as the reverse complement.
GAGCTCTATGCATAAATCCATTATGTATAAGCCCTTTTGAAGGCTAAAAAAAATGTTGGGTTTAATACAAGTTAAGACATTAACAATAATGTATTTCTTTTTTAGGCTCATCTCCTGAGTTTGTTTGACAATGTTAATAGAGTAGGCTTTCATGAGAAGAACTATGACCAGATTTTGTATTTTGAATCTCAAGAACGGGAAAAAGTAAACCTATTGGAGCCTGTCAATGCTCAGGTAACATCTGTGACTATTAGTACTTGAACGCCTGCTATAAAATAATATCTTTTTCATTGTCTATACTAAATATGTACTAATGATGCCAAACAACATCTGACCTTAAAAGTGTTTTCCACATTACACAAAAAATGTAAAATCCTTCAAACTTCACATACCAAACTTCTAAGTTGCAGTGGACAGCTGTTTTTTAGAGTTTAAAACAGCACTTGATGCTGTTCTGCCTTTCTCAGCGTCCTCAGCATAATAAAGCTCCAGCTTGGGAACTGTTTGAAAGCCGTTGATTTTCAAGTTTAAGTTATTTTATACCAAAAAATGTACAAGCAAGTTCTGTATAACTCTTAAATCAGGGTGCTAATTGGCAGATATTCCTAGTGGGCTGGTTTCTGACTAAACTATGAAGAGCTTTAAAAATTGAGAGCAATGCATTTTTAAGCAGAAACCTATCCAGCGATATTCCCTCTAAAACATGTGGTTGTGTTATATTATGTGCTTTTTCCTCTACCAAACGTTTAGCTAGTAATACCTCCTGGCTCTGTCATTTAGACAACTAGACCATTATATGTTCGATTGGGAGAAAAGTAGAACCCAGTACAAACCAGGTATTCTGTCCAGGTGGGCTAAATTTATACTGGATGAAACTCTATTACATACAATTCTCTGAGGTATAGGATAATCCTGGACGCTGGGGCTACTTGTAGCTTATAGTTCCTAATATGTGTGTTATTTTTGTATTAGGGAAATGTGGAGACATGGCTTGGTCTTCTTCTTAATGGTGTTAGGAATACTCTTCACAACATAATCAGACAAGCATCCATTGCCATCAGTGATTCGGGTTTCAAGCTGTATGACTTCCAGGCCATGTACCCTGCACAAGTTGGCCTGCTGGGAATTCAGATGATCTGGACAAGAGATGCTGAAGAAGCCTTAAATATGTCCAAAACAGACAAAAAGGTAAAATATAATTGTCTGATGTTTGCTTTGGTGATCTGAGCTGAAAAGACAAAACTTACTTTATTTAGGTACTTTTATATGCCAAATATACTGTACAGTGCATAATAATTTAATAATAATTTCCAGTTAGGAGAACTCTAAAAATTAATGTATTATTCTTTTCACATCAACCTGAGTAAAACTGCTGTCATGTCAAAGACACAGATATTCAACAGCAATATTTTGTGAATTTGTGTAGCTAGAGTGAGCAAATAATAATCCTTATACCTTCAAATGTTTGTTCTCAAAGGTTATGCAATCAACCAATCAGAAGTTTCTTGATCTGCTGAATGATCTGATTGATATGACAACAAAAGATCTGACCAAAATAGAAAGAACTAAATATGAGACTCTAATCACCATCCATGTTCACCAGAAGGATATCTTTGATGATTTGGTAAGTGACTTTTCCAGTATTTAATCCCAATATTACTAAATATTTCCTGATGTTTTTTAATAGTACAGATCTTTTTCTTGTAAGAAATGCTTATTAATGTACAGTAAATAAATGTATGGCTTAAAGGAGGGATGTAATATAACATAATATGCAGTTATTCAGTAATTAATGCAAGATGGCATTGTTGTGGTTTTTTTGTTTTTTTTTGCTTTCCAGGTTCGAATGAACATCAGATCAGCTTCAGATTTTGAATGGCAAAAGCAGTCCAGATTTTATTTCATTGAAGATATCGATAAATGCATCATTCAGATTACAGATGTGGAATTCAGCTACTGCAATGAGTACTTGGGGTGTACTGACAGGCTGGTCATTACCCCTCTGACTGACAGGTATAATATGTTGGATGTAAGCAGTACAAAACTGTTCTATTGTGCATTGTAGTCTAAAGAATCTTGTAATTTTTTGTGATAGCACATAGAATATACAGTACATGTGAAAGTATCACTTGTCATTGTATTAAAGTAGTTCTGTGCATTTCATATCCACAGTTAAAAATACAATAAGTATTGAACAAACACTGCATGCTCTGAGTCCCAGCAATCAATAGTATTTAGCATGGCAGGAAATGAATGATTGGTGACATAGTTTACCCAAACAGTTCTCACCATGCTGCACCAAACCAAAAACATTTTTTTTAGATCATCATAAAAAAGAAAAATAACACAAAATTGGATTTTTTTAAATTTCTATATCATTCACAAATTCACAAAAAAAATCATAAAAAACGTAATTGTTGCTCTCCTTCTTCAAGCTTGTAACACCACTCTAAGTCAACAATCCACTTACTGCTATCTTTTATTAATTTGGTTCCATTGCTGGGTCCACGTGCCTGTGCTTGACCTACATAAAAACACATATTAAAGACTGTCTAATATTTTGTAGTATTATTTTACTCTTTGTAAAGCGCACTCATGGAAAGCAGGCTACCATTCGGTCAACAGGAGAGTATTGATTCTTCTACTGTCACCACTTCTTCATATATCTGGGCTGATAACTATCCCCTTTCACATTTTTAATTTCATCCCTGATTCAGTAATGTATTTTTCCATGGATATGCACTATTAGTAGGGTAGAGGATATTGTAATTGTGGCAGAAACAGGCTGTCTATGTATAGATGTAGTAAATGACCCTGAAAAAGTAATTGTTGGCAAGGAAAGGGTGCCAAAGAGACCAGTCTAGGTAGCACAAGTTAAGAGTCTGATTAGAAACAGATGGGTTAAGTCCACAAAAGAGAGAGACTGCAATCAGGTTATCTATGCAGAGGCAGCGGACAGAGGAGACCTGCTGGACTGCGTGCAAGGCCTGTCTATCACACTTAGGGGCCTGAGCCATAGGCTGAGGCAACAAGTCCAGCAGGAAGGCTAGGACTGGAGCATCCAGAACTGTAGCCAGCAGCCAGGAGTAAGAGTATTTTTTGTTGTTGTGTGATAATGAATAACCCCTGTTTTTCGGCAGTGTGTAATGGAAAAATATCCTTTAAGCTCAACTCTAAGCAATTAACTAAATATACCTTTACGAAATACATAAACAAAAAATGTTTTACCTACTAAAAGATATGTAAAACTATGTTGTCTATTAGCTGTTTGCCTTTTCATATTGAAATATATATTTTGTGTTGAACTTTACAGATGCTACATTACCTTATCCCAGGCTCTTGGCATGAGCATGGGTGGAGCACCAGCAGGCCCTGCTGGGACTGGAAAGACTGAGACAACAAAGGATATGGGCAAGTGTCTTGGAAAATATGTTGTGGTTTTCAACTGCTCTGACCAGATGGACTACAGAGGATTGGGTCGTATATACAAAGGTATAGTATTTCAATATCAAAGCTTAAAAGAGATTTGTAAATAATGCCCTATATCAGCTGCCCCAAGTCTCTGACAAACTTTGTATATTGTCATCATAATCGGCCTCAGCAGTATCGCAACTGTTAGTAGCTACTTGTTCACATTTCACAACATTACAACTCCCAACTGACTGTTACCAGTAGATGGCAATCTATGACAGGTCAGTGTGGAGCTGTTTATTTTGTCTCTAGTTATGGAAATTAAAGTGATTTAATTAGACAAATTAGAACACATGGAAAAGAAAATCTGAAATGTTTGGCACATATATAAATTAATGGCCCATTTAATTTGAATATACCTAAATTGCTGTATTGAAGATGATTACAAAGCAGAATTTGCAATGCTGTTTTCCATTTTAAAAGTACTGCTGGTGGTTTTCTCAGTAAGAGATTTGTAAATTTAAAGCATGGGAAACAAAGTATTAAGCCATGTTCTTTAAAAATGTACAGTTCTCATTTTTTAATCCAACAGGATATTCTATTTATCAACAGGGATCCATTTTGTGTAACTAATACAAATGCACCATTTAATGATTTTCAGCTACACTAAAATTCCTACTTGTAACCAGATAGATGAGGCCTATCTACCAAAAAAAATGCCTCAATATACAATAGTCCGTCCAGTAACGCTGCCACAATTTCTATTTTGGTTGCTCTGGTTAACTGCATAATATTGTTCTCTACATTATGTTATCAAATATATCAGATTGTTCCTTTACAAATAATCTTATTTGATAGTAAGAACAATTTAATACTGTATAGGGGGATTTTTTCTGCTTCATGAAATATGATGCAGTGCTCAAAGTGCAATATAATTATACCCTTACTTTTCTATATTTAGTTGTCGACACCAATAGCTTTATATACTGTGTCACTAAGCCTGGGTGAACTCTTTTTTCAGGACCCTAGTGAATAATGCTGATAATCGCACGTCTGTGTTACAAGGGTTAACAAGTCCTGCAATCATTTTTTTTATTCAGTGCTTTCTGAATTCTAATGTAAAGGAAAATGAAGTGTGACTGCTTGAAAGTATTTAAGATTTTAAACTATGAACTGACTGGAAAGCCATCTCCTTGTTATAAATAGGAACAGAAAGATCCAAGGTCATGCTATCATAAAAATGCACCCCCAATAGAATGAGTACAAAGACTATCTAGTTTTATATTTTCTCATATATCCCCAGTGCATCTTCTCTACAGGCAAAATCACAGCTGTTAAATATAATGGCCATGAGATTTGTCACATAGCAGAGGGTGGTAATGTTGTTAATGGGAAATAGGTTATTTTCAGCCAGTGAATAGTGCTTTCATATGGTGTAGCGTGTATGTGTATATAATGCGCACATATATTAAAAACTAAAAATACGTGTGAATATGTGTTTGTTTACCCTAATTTGATGCCCTAATGTTGCTGTCTTTTTAATTTTTTGAGCAACCAGTATAAACTAGTAAGAAAATGAATAGTCTTCATTTTAGGCTTTTATATTAATTCCTTTAAGTCCTTAATATGTGACATATGTGCATGTTCATGTCATTTGCAAGGGAATTTTCACTTTGCAGGGGAATGTTCCCTTAGCTTAGCAAATGAGGTAATGGTCATCTGACTCCCATCATCCAATCTGAGCAACACCCTTGTGAATATTCTGCTTATGTCCTTTAGCATAAGTAAAAATACATTACCATCCTCACCATTGCAATCTGCGGATCTCTTGGGGATGCACTGGCCTGCCTAGTAAATAAGCACTTTTATCTTGCCCCAATGCTTCTGGCCTCTGTAATTGAAGAACAGTTGTGTGTAGCTTCTCTTTCTCAATGCACTAGAATGTATTCTTCCTATACCTGCAACATAAGCTCTCAGTCAGCCTAATGTAGAGAAAGCAAGGAGAACTGAAAAATATTTTGTGAGGCAGTTTCTTTTTAAATTTCTGTTTGAAATGAATATAGATACAGGTGGTTAGTAACTAGGTACTGTATATCAATTCATTTTCTTATTTAAAACTGTTATAACAATTTTAATTAGACCTACATTTTGTTTTTGTTTTACATTTATAAGTATATAATTATTAAGGCTCCGTTCACATCTATAGGATGCGGGAGCACATTGCTCAACATCCTGTTTTGCATGTTGCAATGTTGTATAATACGGTGCCATTATTTCTTAATGGTACTCCAACACTCCTAGGCATCACATGGTAAACTATTATCATGCAGTGTAGTGCAATGCAATTTAAAAAAAACCTGCACACACTTATTTACACACTTAAGTACGATTCAGCTACCATAGGCAGCCCTTTCAAATGAAAGGGCTTTCTACTGCAGTGCAAGTTTGCATTGCAGAGGTTTGAATGAGGGCTGTAACAAAGTATTTTTTGTATTATGTATCTGAATATGCATATCAGCTGGTGGCAAGACCGAATTTTTAGTGTATTTATTTATATATCTGCACAAATAGTTGGCATGTAAGCTTGTTATTTTCTGTTTTTCTGGTGGGTGTGAAGTTTATTGGTTAAATACCTGAATACTTTGAAAGACCTGCAAAGGATAAACAGTCAACATTTCTTGTAGGAAACAATGAGATGTTTAATTGCACAGCTGCACTTCACTTCAGATTGGTATTGGTTGCTCATAGTTTTGATGCATTTCCCATAAAAATTATCAGTAAATCTGCACTCTAATGTTTTAGGCTATCAGTACTGTACACTAGCTTGACTTAATGTTTTGCTGTGAAATAAAAAAATTCTCATTTAAACTGTAATTGGCACAGGTTTGGCACAATCCGGTGCATGGGGCTGCTTTGATGAATTTAATCGTATTGAGCTACCTGTCCTTTCTGTTGCTGCACAGCAGATCTACATAGTGTTACAGTGCAAGAAGAATAAGAAGAGCCAATTTATATTCACGGATGGTGATGTTGTTGATATGGACAGAGATTTTGGTATATTTTTAACCATGGTAAGTATATGTGGATGTGGCACATTTTGCATATCAGTTCAAAACAGTGAAAGACAAGATGCCGCTAGGGAAGTCAGAAATGGAGAAGGATTTGGGGGTCATTGTAGACCACAAACTGAAAGGTAGTTTGCAGTGCCAGGCTGCTGTAAACAAAGCTAGCAGGGTCTTGTCCTGTATTAAAAAGGGGATGTATTGCAGGGACAAGTCTATAATTTTGCCACTTTATAGATCATTGGTTCGACCTCATCTGGAGTACGCGGTCCAGTTCTGGTCACCAGTACTAAGAAAAGATGTCCTTGAGTTGGAAAAAGTCCAGCGAAGGGCAACCAAACTAATTAGGGGTATGGAGGACCAGAGCTACGAGACGAGGCTACTAAATTTAAACATGTTCACATTAGAGGTGAGGAGATTAAGGGGGGATATGATTTCCATGTACAAAATGTTTAATGGTGGTAGCAACATTAGCGATAAACTGTTTAAAATTAACTCCGTTACAAAAACTAGAGGCCATCACCTAAAATTGATGGAAAAAAAATTCCAGCACAAGGGGCGAAGGGGGTTCTTCACAGTAAGATCAGTTAGGGTCTGGAACTCACTGCCACAGGCGGTGATTTCAGCAAATAATGTGGAATTGTTCAAGAAACTTTTGGACGATTTCTTAAGGGACCGTAATATACAGGGGTACGGGTACTCCTAGAATGAGATCCTAATAGGTTGGACTTGATGGACTAATGTCTTTATTCAACCTCAAATACTATGATACTATGATACTATGAAGATCTTGTTCATAATAAGGGAATATAACCTGTTACTGTGGCTTGCAACATGTTATCAAATATATACATATAAAGAAATACAAATTAATTTCTCACACCTATTACCGCTTATTAATGTTTCCTCTGTCAGCTTTACCGTTAATCCAAATGTATATAATTCAGTGCTCATTTTTATAAATCCTGCATTTTCAACATTCACAGTCATGGGGAATTAATGTAGGAATCTGCCAGACCACAATGTTTGTAACCATAATGCACTGCCTCACTTATGAACTTAGGTCTGCTGGCTTAGAAGGGCCAATAAAGGTTTTTTTTTATACTCCAGCCCCCTCACTATAAAGGATAGGGACATAGCAGGCAATGTGCTTTGTCTCTTATAGGAAACCATAGGCAGCAGTGCTGATAAAGTACACAGAGAGAGGTTAGTGTAGGTCTTGTAGGCACTGGCAGGTCTAGTAGTAAATGTAAACCCTTACTGAATATTGGGAAGGTAGCAAAAAATTGGTTATCTTAAATAATTGTGGGGGATGGTTTTTACCTTTTTTTTCCATCTTTTGTTGCATCTTAATGCTGCTGATATCATGCACACCTATTTACAGTATGTCCATGTGTACTTCAGTGACAATAGGGTGCATGTATTTTTTCACAAGGCATATTTATTGTTGTGATTGTTTTTTTCACAGGCCTTTTTTTTAAAAAGGTGACAACAGTGAAATTTCCCTAGGCAATGTACATTAGCACATAAGATTATAGTTTCCTTTGGGAGAGCATATGACAGTATGATTTTCAGGCTCTGCCCCTGTCACCCTATAGCACAAAAGTGCCCAAACAAGTACCTTTTGTATCAGTATCACCAGCTGTTATTTTCATGACAATCTATGAAGTGAAATAAAAATAGGCTTTCAAAGGGATATTATAATGTTAAATTTTTTTGAGATTTTAGTGGTTGGGTTTACATCTACTTTAACAAATTATGCTTGAGTTTTTTTAATTGCATTACTGAGGTACAATTTCATAGGTGCACAAATCTGTACACCCACAAATCATTTTAAGGACCAATATCTGTCCACAACAACTGATTGATAGCTAACTTTTCAATTGTCTCTTCTTTTCTATTAAATGTTTTTGTTTCATTATAATTTTTGGCTCCAGGTGATTAGAGGGAATCAAGCAGAGTTTGCTGACAGTCTGTTCATCAAAATATCAATGCACTGTACACTCAAAGCGATGCACACTCTCACCCCAGGTGCACCACAGCCTCCTGCCATGTCCCCGTATAACCATTTTTTCAAAAATTGTTTTATAGTTATAGACATTAGGCATGGTTTGGTAGAAATAAGCCAGCACCAGGACAGTAAATGGATGTGACCAGGGAGAACAGGCTTAAATGTGAAAACACATACAAGGAGGGTGTTTTGCTACATTTGAAATTCAAGTGTATCATCTCAGAGACACTTAAGAAAAACAAGCAGCAAAGCAGTTTTATTTACATACTGAAGATGGAAAAGGCTTAGACACAAGGCAGGTATTTTATTTTGTAGCGCTCACCCCCGAAGGAGCTGCCAGAATAACCTGGGTCATCACTAGTTGGTCTAGGGGTTTTGTTATTCAGCTGCTCCATTAGCATTTAACTATCCTTTTTCTAGTGCCCAGAAAGCTGATATCCACTCCAGAAGTATAATGCTGAAGAACTTTTATTAACATCTTCACACTGGGAGAGAGGAAATACGGATTCTAGACATCCAGGGCAGTACAGCCATAGACTCCAGACTCACCAGCCCCTTTTTAGCATCTCAGTGTAGATCCATTAATAGCACAGTTGAATAGAAAATTGAGCAGCAGATGGGCAGGGATGAGCACAGATCCCCAGCAGGAAAGACACTAGACTTGCTCCTGAGGTCCATTATGTTCCAGGCACCTTCAGCAGCTATGCGCTTTCCTGGTTCTCCTCCTTTGATAACAGCAGAGGCCTCCTCTGGACTTGAGGCCTAGCATCACCTTTCCCACACTCCAGTGTCCCTACCCCCAGGCCTCAGGCCTAGCCTAGGGGCAGGCTGGACAGCACCCCAACCTGGACTAATCCATGGCTGGCACAAGACTTAGCACATGGCAATTCCCTCAAGTATATGTATATAAGCACTTACCCAGCATGCAACACTGTTTGAGGCAGACCCAGTGATTGGCTGGTGAATTGCACATACACTCACAGTGTCCCTCATTGGATGTCCCACACTGCAGCACAGTCACACTCCACCCAGGTAGGTACAATCAATGCCAGAACACCTTAAATTAACCAGATAAACACCAACTATAATTCAGCCAGACTGACTACAGCTCTGGCAATCACTACATTTCTAGTAGCCACCTCACAGAAGGTGATGGGGGCTACACTTACACTAAAACAAAAGCATACTGTCCTAGAGACAGAAAAAAATGACCAGCAGCAAGGTGGTAGTTTAATGTATCCAGATAGAACAGTCCAAATTGTGCATGCACAAACATGGCAAGTGTGTTTTCTACAATAGGAATCACAGAGTAGTAGATTAACCAGTTGCCGTCCGCCCGTTGTAAAAAGAACGGACGGACGGCACTGCAGCACGGGCAGAAAAGACCTGACCAATGCAAACACCCGTTACCAGGTGTTTCACATATAGACGATCGGCGGCTCTATAGCCTGCCGATCGTCTATATGTGCTCGTTTTTCTGGCCTAACTGATGAGCGCTAAAAGCTTTTAAAGCGTCGCCTGTGGCCAATTTTGGGTATTATAGTTTTTTAAAGATTTCGCGGGCGCACGCAATTTTAAGGCTTGACATGTTTGGTGTCTTTTTACCCGACGTGACCCTGTCTTTTATATTTTACCAAAAAATTGTGTAATAATAAATGTTTTATCATTTAATATAGGAGAAACAGTTATTTTTTTAATTTCGGTAATTTTTCCTTAATATAGTAAAAAATTAAAAACCCAGTGGTGAATAAATACCACCAAAAGAAAGCTCTATCTGTCCCCACAAAATGATATAAAATTAATTTCAGTACAGTGTTGCATGATGGAATAAATGTCAGTCAAAGTACCGCAGCACTGAATACTGAAAAATGGCCTGGATGGGAAGGGGTTTAACACCGCGGATGTCAACTGGTTAAATACTGTTGTGAAAAAAATTAAGCACAGGCAGGACAGTACCTGAGTTGGTGGAATAGACCAAAGTTTGTAAACACAAATCAGGTTTTTTGTCAGCAATTTCATTTTTTTAAGCTCTAAGAAAAGATGCCAGTCAGAGTGTATCCGAGAGCTGCAACCTGGGAGTATTTCTGTAGCAAAGTTCAACACTCCTTGGTTAGTAATAAACAGACATTGTGCCTCAGGTTTTTGGTAAATTGGCCCCAAGACAACAAACGCATGCCTGAATGTAGTGACACAAGGTAGTAGGAACAGTGCCAAATGTTGATACAGGAGGCACAGAGTGATCAATTTATTATTTAGTAGAGGGGAGAGAGGAGACAGATTAGAGGTGCTAGGAGGCAAAAATGTTTGCAGCAGTGGAAGCAACAGTGGGAATAACAGTGAAAAGTGTTTTGGGCTTTTCTTAGTTAAACTTAAATAAAATAATTGTGCTGATTTTAACAGCAACATCTGCAGTTGGTATTTGGTAGTCCTCACTTGTCCAGGTCTGATTCATTTTAGTAAAAGTGAACTTAAAATTCCCCCCACTGCGATGAATGTCCTCTCTGACATAACACATGCAACAAGGCAGGCTATTACCTCAAGCACATTGGGTCACCTGCAGCCATAAAAACCCCATAAAAAATAGTGATGGTGGGTGGGAAAACATTACCATTGGACTGCTCAGGCCATTAAGTAGAGGAAGGGGGTCTGTTTTCGCCAGCTGGTACAAAAACAGTTGGAATGCAAAGCTGCAATACATGGCTGGGCATGGGAGGTGGGTAGCTGGGCACTGCTTTAAGGGCTGCTTTGAGTTTCAACGCCTCACTCCTCTGTATGTTATTTGTGGCTATTGTCTTTGCACTGTACAGTCATTGTACATAATTTGTGGCTATTGTATCTCCCTTTTTATATTGCCTAAAAAAGTGTTTTGCTACAAGTGGTACTGCAGTAAATGAAGCTTACAAACTATACTATTAACCACTTGAAGTGTTTACACCCCCTTCCTGTACAGGCCATTTTTCAGTATTCAGCGCTGCAGTACTTTGACTGACATTTATTCAATCATGCAACTCTGTACTGAAAATAACAAATTTTATACCAGATTTAGCTTTCTTTTGGAAATTTTTAATCAGCCCTGGATTTTTTATTTTTTACTATAGAACGAAAAAAGTACAGAAAATAAAAAAAAAACATTTTTCCGACGTTATGTTTTGAAACATTTATTACCCACATTTTTGGTAAAATATAAAATGGGGTTACGTTGGGTAATTAGACACAAAACATGTTAAGCTTTAAAATTGTGCATGCCTGCAAAATTGCAAAAAACTACCATACCCAAAATTGGCAATAGGCGACGCTTTAAACGTTTTACTGCTCTTAAGTTTAATGTTAACAGTGAATAATGACCCTAGAATTATTGTTCACACTCTGACGTTCGCAGTCATATGTAACATGTTCGGCGCAATAGGAGCAATCATCAATTTTTTTACATAGGCGCATCCGGCACATGTTTGCGCGTGTATGTGGGGACGGGGGACTTTAAACATTTTTTTGTGTGTTTTTTTGTGTGATTTTTTTTTTGTAACTTTATTAGAAGAAAAGGTAGGTCCTGATCAGGATAGTCCACTGATTAACGGCCCCGGATCGGCAGAGCTCAAATCCGTGCGGCTTTACTCCTCCATGGTTGGCCACGCCCCAACTTTAGTTTTTTTATACTTATTTTTCACTTTATTTATTGCCAATATACAGTGACAGGTCCTCTTTATAGAAACATTAAGGGTCTTTAAGACCCCTAATGTCACATAGGGGCCCCCAAATCTGCTTTACCAGCTTCTCCCCGACTTCTATAGCTGGGAATGACAGCTGAATGTGGAAGTGATGTAATAAACATCACTTCCTGCATTCAGAGACCAGCGGGGAGATCAGAGGGAGATTGTATGCTGATCTGATCTCTGGTCACAGAGACGCTGTACCGGTCCCAGGCCTGCACCGGGCACAGCATCTGCAGTGGCGGGAGGGGGGTGCACACCCACACGCTCTACAGCCGCCGGAATGCTTGTATGTAAACCTTTCAAGCAGATTTCCTGCTCGTGTGCACACTCACATTCAAGAAGCCACCGTCCGGCCGTTTGTTTATATATATATAGTGAGATACTGGCTGGCAAGATTGTGGATAATGTATATCTGTTAGCTACGGTTTTTTTTACCTACACATGGGGTTGATGTCTGACATGGAGAAAGCAATCTTGTTGTTTGCCCAAAATCCTAAGTCTTGTTCTGGGTCCTGGAACCTGGGGACTTTGAAAAGCTTTGGGTGGGAATAAGCCTCCATTCACAGGTCCACATCTTACCTGGTAGCCAGGTGCCTCAGTCAGGATTTGGCTTATGCTCAGGGCTCTTTTTCTTGGCCTTTCTGCTGTGGGACCCTACTGCTGCTGGGTATAAAGACTGACTGCTGACAAAATGCTAAAAAGGTACACAGGCTACCTGTTTGTTTTCTGGAACCCATTAGGGGACGCCCTGCTAGTCAGGAAATTATCTGGGTTTAGTTTGTTGCTTGGAGTAGATCGTGTCATATTCTCAGTCTAATATTTTTTTTGCAGCAGAGGAGCATTCACAGGTTTGGAAACCCACTTGCTCTTTGTTAAGAGAACCAAGTTACTGTCATTGAGAAAATGTCTGGAGAATACTTTAAAGCAGTGGTCCCCAACCCCTGGGCCGGGGGACCGGTACCGGTCCGTGGATCAAATGGTACCGGGCCGCCCAAGGAACATTAAATTATTTCCATTTTATTTACTGTGGTGTATTTCTCTCGGGTTTGTCCGACTTTCCAGGACGAGAGGTTAACCGGGAGCTGAGAGACGTCACCTAAAGCCGCACCAATACCGCGCATGCGCAAAATATCGTGATATCGGGGCGGTTTTAGGTGACGTCTGGAGCTGAGCGGCTTCAAGCGGCAGTGGCGTTGTAGCTTTGGTAAAGAGAAGGTGTGTATCGCTCTTCTCTCTGTTCACAGGTACTTTCTCATGTTTAACAGTGCTTGGTGTACGTGTATATTGTGTTTGCTCAAATTTAACCCACAAATTAGCAAAAATTAGTACGAAACAGACGTCGTTAGAAAGTTTCCTTGGGAAAAAGAAAAGGCCCAGTGAAGAGACAGAAGAAGGGCCTTCAACATCACAGAAACATGTAACTTTTAACAGACAATACCATGAGTACTACTTGAAATATGGATTTATCGGGACAGGTGATTCCCACACACCAAAACTGCTCTGCATAGTTTGCGGCGACCAGCTCTCTAATGAGGCAATGAAACCTTCAAAACTGCTTCGCCACTTGAACGCCAATGTTAGGCCGCGGTAAAATTATCAAACGTTGACCGGTCCGCGGCGATAAAAAGGTTGGGGAGCACTGCTTTAAAGCATCAAAAACATATAGAGTAGTACAGACTCGCTTTTGAAATGTATGGCATGTTTGTGGCAAATTTGTGCAATTATTTGGGATGTTCACTTGTTTATAAAATTTAATTTTGTTATATAGAATCCAGGCTATGCAGGACGTCAAGAACTTCCTGAGAATTTGAAAGTTCAATTCCGCACAGTGGCTATGATGGTACCAGACCGCGCTATCATTATGAGGGTAAAGCTAGCCAGTGCTGGTTTCCGAGACAACCTAATCCTCAGTCGTAAGTTTTACACACTGTACAAGCTGTGTGAGGAGCAATTATCAAAGCAGGTAGGTGAAACAAACAGAAATCCATGAAATTGTGACACTATTCTAAAAGAAACACGAGGGTTGTCTTAGATCTCATTCTGATGATTTTGTTGCTTGGCTGTTGTGCTGACCCTTTGGCTTCAATACGTTCAATCACAGGGAGAAAGCAGGCAGATAGGAACTTCTGACTTTTCTCTTTTTCTGACCTACCTACTTCAGCAACTCCAAAAAAATTTAAGCCAGTCAGTTAAAATAACAGCCAGTCAACTAGCATTTTTAGAAGTAGAAATAGCTGTAATGCTTGGTGCTTGACAAGTCACACAACCATGTACGCATACAATAGTTTTGTTTTGGTTGGATAAAAAGTTCAAACCTCTCCTTTTCTTTTTACTGTACCCCCTTTGGGGAGATTTCCCCTCAATCCTAGTTCTGGTGATACCATAAAGGTACTCATACACCTGACGATTATCGTACGATAATCGCAGGTGATCCCGCGATCGTACGATAATCGGCAGGTGTATGGGCAGCGTGCAACCGCATTTACTGTATGGTCGCACGACTTTCGTCTTACTAGCACGCTAGAAAACCCGCCGAAAATTGTACGATTTTCGCTGGGTTGGTAGCGCGATCGAAAGGCGCACCGGCCATTGTAAGCGCACACCGCCTGCTCAGCATTGCATTCATCGGCAAGCTCTCCCCTCGACAGGGAGGGCTTGCGATGATCGCAAGTACAATCTGCCTGTCCAAGATGGGCAGTTCGTACGGAATTTTAATCACCTTACAACCATCGCACAACAAAAGTCGTGCAATGGTTGTAAGGTGTATGGGCAGCTTTATTGCTTGACATACAGAGTTTCACAAGACTTGAAAGTAGAGGTAAATTGCTATAATGGAAACACATGGAGAAACAAATTGACAGATCCTAACCCCTTTTGACAGCACTAAAAAGTGTTTTTTGTATCTCTGTTGGGGAAGTTTACTCTTATTTCCTAATCTGCTGCCAGGAGGCCTGGAAAGAAAGGGATATTTCCCCAATAGAGCCTCTGACATATGTGGTAACTCATTCCTGCTCAATACAAAACTAAAAAAATGTTAGGCTGGATATTAGCTACATTTGTGAAGAAATGCATGCAAACTATTAGTAATTTAAATCTAACTTCAAACTAGGATTTGGTGGGTTTGCCTAAAATATATTGAACTAGAAACTTTGCTCATTATTAGTTTTGCACTGAGAATGTATTATTCTTACGTCTGTTATATTCTTCCATGCCTACATTTTGCCAACATGAACGGTGTATGTGCAATGCTGTGACAAGTATAATTACAATATATGTAAATTGTTAGACCTCTATGTACTTGTCACATATTACAAATTCTTGCATAGGTAAGAAAATTAATTCCTATTACAGTCAAAAAGTTCAGGTCCTGCTATCAACTGTGATTATAAAAGGTGCACATATTCTAATCAAATTTTGGGTAAATATGACGTAGTACAAGTATTGCATACATTGTTCCACTTTTTTTTTTTAGGTTCATTATGACTTTGGATTGCGGAATATCCTGTCTGTTCTAAGAACTCTGGGATCGGTGAAAAGATCCAATCCTGAAGAGCCAGAGAAGACAGTAGTAATGAGAGTTCTACGTGACATGAATCTGTCAAAACTTGTATGTTCCACTGGTTTTCTTTTAGATACGTATATAAGTGGTAAATCAGCCAAATGACATAGTAGTTTATATTGCCAACAGATGATTCAGTTACTGATGGCATGATTGTTTATAACGGAATCTTTAACTAATCTTAATGAAAAAAAATTGTTGATAAGCTAGAAACTACTCTAAAACTACTCTAAAACCTCTAATGTCAGGTTAGTGACTTGATCCTCATTATGACATTTGGGAGTTACTATGTCTAACTTTGCTATGTGACTATAGAATATACAGTAACAAAATATAATTGTCAACCATCCTATGCTGTCATCTATGCCTAAGGCAAAATTCATCCCCAGAATTTTACATCCGTGATAGTCAATATTATAACCTCAACCACTTTTCTTGCATTGTTCTTGTTCCTGTACAAAGAAATGGTTTATGCTTCAATCTCTACACTGTAATTGTTGCTATACAGGTATTTACCATTTTAAAAGAAAGCACAACTACAGCACATACTTTGCCTCTGTGCAATCCACAAACATACTTAAGGGTTATCTGATGCATCTCCCCCGTCCGTTCCGCCAGTCAGTGCTGGAGGATCGGAGTGGGGGAATCCCTGTGGGGAGCCGTGAGTGATAGTCACGGCTCTCTGCAGGGACATGATCGAGAAGTGAGCGAGCAACGGTATGTGTTCGCTCACTTCCAGATCTATTGAGCCGACGCGAGACAGTTTCATTCCCACACGTCGACTCAAACTATGAGGTTGAGTGAAAATCGCTCACCTCATAGTTCTCCTTTAAAGTGATGTCACTATGGGCTCTGTTTGCAGTTGTTCAATTTTTATGTGGGTCCCAAAAGTGTCTTCCTCGCCTCATGTTCCTGCTGTTGCAAAAGAAGACACCTAAAGTATGCCATATTCCTCCCTTTCTTTTCATGTACCCAGTAACTTTGCCCACCTTACTGTTTCCCTCCTGCATCTAAAGGGCTTTGAAGAAAGTGCATCAGTTCTAGGACAGAAGCCAGTGATATTCTGATTTCATCATTTATGTTGGAAAATATCTCTAGTTACATTGGCCATTAGTGGCTGGGGCAAAATAATTTGCTCCAGCCACTGCTATCACTAAGGAATTGTACCACCTACAGGCATGAATTAGGTGTACCACAGGTGTTAAGGTACAGTCTGGACTGAGAACAAAGATTGTACCATGTAAAGGCCAAAAGGTCTACCACTCAGTATATATCATCATATCAAGTTAAAATAACTTGTATTGAAAGACTGTTATCTTGTGTGATCCTTTACACTTTAGTCTTGTTTGACCTTTGCCATGCCTTCATTAACCTTTAAAATATGTATTTGTGGAACATGTATTCAGACTGGCGCAATGTGAGTCAGTTTCAATAGGGGTTTTCTGAACAATTACACCATATTAAATGTGATCCCTCACACTGGATGCACATAGATACCATACTATGCTTCAAGGATTGTTTATGATAGATACACCCGACCCCTTTAGCTAATATGTTGTATAAGTGTTATAAAAGGAAAGGAACCATAATAAATGGTTACCTCTGCAAATATAGTGTGCTCAAGAATTTTAGAAACCTCATGCACTTAGATGGTACAATGGGCTTCTTGCACTTGTACTGGCCCGACTTCAGTAAAGCAAAGCCTGCTTGGTTGTTTTGGGTAACGGCATTTTGTTGTATGCACTGTTTTTTTTCATTTTTTTAAGCAATAGACAAAAAGTAAGGTGTCACCATTTCAGCTTATATGGCAAAATGTTAGAAAAGCTAGCTTTGTGGCATATATTAAAACTATTATGAGTTTTTATTTTTTTTAATCACAAGTCGTTGTTTAAAAACACTGACAAGATTGCTATTTCACAGGAAATGTACTCATTATATAATGCTGAAAGAATCTGAAAATAGCACAAAAAAACCTGCATATATTATAAACATTAAACACATTAATACAGTAAAATGTTTTTGTGCTGCTAGGTGGATGAGGATGAGCCATTGTTTATGAGTCTGATAAATGACTTGTTCCCTGGAATAACTCTGGATAAAGCTGGTTATCCTGAGCTGGAGGCAGCCATACAGAAACAGACAGCAGAAGCTGGTCTTATCCATCATCCTCCTTGGATTCTAAAACTTATCCAGCTGTATGAGACACAACTCGTGAGACATGGTAAGCATGCAAATTCAACACTGAGACAAGTGAACACAACAGCTGAAAACACCTGCACATCTTCTCTAAATCATGTGTATGTTTTTATTTTGGCAGTCTGCGGCTAAATATATATACCATGTATTTAATCTCCAGCTGACTACACAGATGAAATCCATATGAAAGAGCAGTTTTACCTGCTAAAAGGATTACTATTTCTGTCCAGCCAGTTCTGAGATTTACACAGCTCAGTTACACAGGACAGTCCTGCCTGGCAGGGGAGGGAACCTTATCTTTCTCTGCTGCAGCTTCACTTTAACTTAGAGATCTCCTGCATGCCCCTACCCTGACAGTAAAAATAGAAAAAACACACACATTAGCTCATCCTGCTCTCTCCTTCCATCAGTATGATCTTTGCACTCTAACACAACCATAAAATACATTTATTTTTGTCCATTGAGCATTTTTAAAAAGAAAGTAACCAAAAAGCTATGTTTGGTGATAGATTATTTTTCTATCTAGAAGATATGTTGTCCGCACACCATTCTGCCTCGAAATATCATCTTTATTCATATTCCTTTAGCATGACGTGAATGCCTTTCACATTCATTCACATGTCATGCTAAAGGAATACGAATAAAGATGATATTCTGAAGCAGAATGGTGCGCAGACAACATATCTGCTAGATTGTATGCTGTGACACCATCCACCAGTTGTTCCAGCACCCGTTGGATTCTGGGGTATAACGGTACGGTGTGTGAAGGGGATATCACAAAGGTTATTTTTCTAGACACACTTCAGTGTTGGGAAGCACAAATACGCCATTGCTTTATTTGTGTTAAAAGTAACACAACATTAAAAGTAACTTGACAGATAGGAGACAGAGATGAATCAACCACACTAATGTAAACATTGCACAGTGGATTGATGTTGTTTCAGTTTAAACTATGTTGTTTTTGTGTTCAGCCTACTATATAAATAGAGCCTTCCCTTCTACTTCTACTACTACAAATGACACTGATAACTGCTCAAAGTAAATGGTGTATTTTCAGATAACATCACATATATTTGTGTTTAAAGTTGCATAGACTTATGCAGTTGTTGAGAGGTACAGACTTATTGGACAGCTTTCCAACATATACAGTCATGTGAAAAATAAGGTACAACCCATGAAAATGGTTGACTTTTTCAGCATATTTAAACAGGCAAACATTAGATCTTTAGTCCAACAGTAAATAATAAAATAAAAAGAAACAAGAAAAAAATGCCTTTTCAATTATTCATCAAAAATATCAATAGAGTTAATGGTGGGAAAATGTTAAGTACACCCTTGGCATCAAAAGCTGGTTTTGCCCACTGTAGTCGAAATTAAGGCTTGGAGACAATTTGTATAACCACCAGTCTCTGACATCAACATTTTTGACCACTTTTCCATGCAAAATGTCTTCATTTGCAAGATGTTTGCGAGTTTCCTTGCATGTATTTTCAAAAGTTTCGGTGGATTTGCTTGTATGCTTTAAATAATTATGATGTTGAAAAACTAATTTCTAGTTCAACTTTGGACAGATATGGTTTGATTTACCAAAGTCAAATAGGCTGTTCACTTTGCAAGGGAATTTTCCCTACACTTAGTGAATAAGGTGAGGCTCTGCTGACTACTATCATTCAATTATGAGCACCAAAAATTTATTTTTTTGTTATTTTACTTGCACATGAATTCTTAGCAAAATGAATTTTTACCACATTTACTAAGCTAAGGGAAAATTCCTTTGCAAAGTGAAAATTCACTTCCAAGGTAAACAACCTATTTGCCATTAGTAATTGAACCTTATGATCTCACATTTCCTCATCAAGTACATGTTGATACCATGCAGAATGTATAGTTGACTTGAAAACTGTGAGCTGCCAAGGCCTTAAAACCGCAAAGCAACCACAATCCATAACATTTGCACCACCATGCTTTACAGTTGTTATGACGTCCACCTGAAATACTTCAGATTGCACTAACATGTTTTCTATTATCAAACATCTCTATCTTTATCACTCTTTAACACATTGCTTTAGAAGGCCTTGTCTTTGGCTATATGTTCAATGGCAATATTTAATCTTGCTATAATGTTCTTTTTGGACAGCAAAAGCTTATTTTTAGCTGTTGCAAGAGTTACCTGAACACCCAGCAATAATATTTTTAAGGTTCTTGGAGATTTCTTTTAGCATCAAACAGTCAGCTATCGGGTTGAATCTGCTGGCTGGTCATTACTGGAGAAAGTAGCAGTTGTTCAAAAACTATGCCACTTATAGATTATTTTCTTTACAGTGGTTTGATTGATTTCAAGTCATTTAGCAATCTTTTAGCAACCCTTGCCAGCCTCATATGCATTTATAGCCTTTTTCTGAGGGCACGAACTAGCGATGTTCGAGTCCAACTCTTTTCCGATTTGAACATCGAGCCCATCACTAATGCTCACATGCTAGAAGACATGCATGTTCCCAATTGTAGCAAAACACAGACATACTGTCAAGTACTGTTATCTGGATAGTGGATAACTGTTATCTTTCATCAATAGCTACAGAATCTTTCTGGTATTAGCAAGTAAACATAGAATAAATAGATAATGGTATATTATGGGGATACTTTACTTTTACAATGGCTCTTCAATAGAAAAAAAAAATTTGTTTGCTCACACTTGCTTTACTAACTGGTTTCTTAATAAAAATGCCTAATTTCCATAACATTTATTATGCACCATCTTTCTAAAATAATATGGATTACATAATTTATAGTAAGAAGGGCACCTTTATGACAATCTCAAATACTTTATACAGTAGATCACGTTTTATATAATTTCATGTTTTTTTTAATATATGGTTTTATGTGGGTTATATCTACAATATAATTGCATTTCTCAGTGGTTACCAGTGATATAGTACAACCTTACATTTTGTTTTTAAGGAATGATGACACTTGGACCTAGTGGTGCAGGCAAAACAAAATGTATTAATGTTCTCATGAAAGCAATGACAGATTGTGGAGCTCCTCACAAAGAGATGAGGATGAACCCTAAAGCCATCACTGCCTCCCAGATGTTTGGCACCCTTGATGTGGCCACAAATGACTGGACTGATGGCATATTCTCAACTTTGTGGAGAAAAACCTTAAAAGCAAAAAAGGTGGGTGTCAAAAACTCATTTTGTTGTTTTCCCTCTCGAAGACTGTTTTTTCTTCAATAGATATGGTGTTTGCAGGAAAATTTTTTATCAGCAGCAGGTTGCTCATTTATTATTAATGTGTTTCAGGGGGAGCACATATGGATAGTTTTAGATGGACCTGTTGATGCAATATGGATCGAGAATTTGAATTCTGTTTTGGATGACAACAAGACGCTGACGTTGGCTAATGGAGATCGAATTCCAATGGCACCTAATTGCAAAATTATTTTTGAACCACACAACATTGACAATGCCTCTCCAGCCACTGTGTCCCGCAATGGCATGGTCTTCATGAGTTCTTCTGTGCTGGACTGGAGACCTGTCCTTAAGGCCTGGTTACAGATTCTACCTGCTACTCAGCATGAAGTATTATGGAACTGTTTCAACAGTGTCTTTCAGGTACATCATCCTAAAATGTTTCTGCTTACAGAATATTAATTCGATAAACAGCATTTTTCATTAGATTTTACCCATTTAGAGCAAAGTGACAGGATCTCTTGAAAACTCACTCCCCACACATTGATACTTTCGTCACACTGCCTAGATGCCCTATTTGTCTGCCAGAGCCCTTAGCCCTTGTGAATGAGTAAGGGGTACTCATTCAATAAAGGGTTGAATTAGATGTAAATAAACACACAAGACTTGTAGAAAAAATCCTTTGATTGAAAAGAAAACGCAACAAAAGTTTTCGACTTTTTTTGACTATTACTTTAATAAAAAAAAAACCCAAACAATGAAAAACAATTATCCAACAAGGTAATCCAAGGTTAATTACGTCGTCCATGGATTTCCATAGCGATGCTAACTCGTCAAAATACAAAAAAAAAACCCCAACGCCCACCGACCTGCCCTCATGCGACAAACTACCGCCGCAAAATGAACAATGTGACAGATGACGGCTGAATGTTAACAGATAGGCCGAGCCAGCCGTGATGTCACTGTTAGCTCCACCTATCTGTTTACATTTTATGTTATTCTGATGGGTCGGCTTCGCCACAGACATCGCTGGATGGCATAATTGACCCTGGATTACCTCGTTGGATCGTTTTTTGGAATTTTTTCTAATGAAAGGAATAGTCAAAAATGTTTGTTGCGTTTGTTTTTAAAAGGATTTTTCTAAAGGATTTCTAAAAGTCTGGTTTCTTTATTTACATTATAGTTTAACCCTTTAGTGAATGAGTAGGGGTACAAGTACCACTTACTCATTGACAAGGGGCAGCATCTGGGTGCCGCTTTAAAAAAGGGGGTATCCCGATGAAAATAAGCCCCCCCTGCCCACAGACCCCCACAACCACTTGGTCAGGGTTGTGGGGAAGAAACACTTGTCCCCATTGGCATGGGGTCAAGGAGCTTTTCCAAGGGGGGCCCTTGCAAAAGCACCCTACCAATGCCGAGGGCATGTGGCCTGGTATGGCGCAGGGAGGGGTGGCAAAGTGAGAGCTTCTGTCCAAGTTTTTATAGTTACCAAGCCACACTCCCTTGCTGCATCCCAGCTGTAGGATCCCAGACTGTCAAAGCTCTTGTGCAGCTAGTACCAGAGCTTAGATAGGGGATGGTGTCAGTCCCCCTTCCCCTCCACATGATAGTGTTCAGGGCTGAGGATGGGTCTTTCAATCTTGGTCCCTGTTCACACCTAAACATTTTGTCCCAAGCAGAAAAACGCCTGTTGCAGGAAAAAGTACCTGAGCTACTTTTTGGCAGATTGCAAAGCTTTTGGGCCCCATAGACTTTAACAGGAAGCTTTGTGTTCGACAAAATGCACTCCAAAACACTCAGGTGTGAACAGGGGCCATAGAAATGAATGGGATTCCATGTCTTGAGCGTTTTGTCGCACTTATCTTTGCGCAACAAAATGCCTAGGTGTGAATGGAGCCTTAAATATTGTCACATTGGGAAGGTCAGCTGCTCCTTCACTTTCAGAAGCCTTGTCCTGTTTAGTAAGTAGTATGTATGTATATATATATATATATATATTACATACATACTGAGGCATCCCGGAATCTTTTTCAACTGTCCTTTACCTCTTCCAGCAGAGGTGCATTAATAAAGCAGGGAGCTTGGCAGGTTTGACCACCCACCCGGCTTCCTGATTGGATGGGAAGCCGCAGCCATTCTCCCTCGCAGCTTCCTGGGCACGGAGGACTACGGCTGTTATGTGAGGAAAGTAAGTGGCAAGTGCTGCTGCGCTCTGTATCGCTGAGCCAGTCACAGAGAGATCTTTGTGATCTCTCCAACGGCTCAGTGATTAAAAACACGGCACCTGCTGCTGCGGTTTCGGTGTTGTGCTCAGGGTTATTAGGGTGTGTCCAGGCACACACGCCTATGGTATAACTGCCTGTGGGGGAAGATTATCTGCAGACACTCACTTTGCCTGAATGGGCAAAGTGACAGCGTTTCTTTAAGACGTTTATATAGAGGATTTCATTCTTGTAGCACAATATGTATTGAACCATGCCTGTGTGGGGAAGTTACAATATATTAAAAATTAATAAAGATCATTTGACTTACAGTGTCCACTGTGAGATTTCCATAATGAGGTATATACTAATACATTTTCACAACACGTCATGTTTACTTGCCTAGGACTTGCTGTATTTCATTGAGCCTCTGTGCCCCAGTAACATTTCCTCTCAAGTATCTGTTCATGTTTTTTAGACTAATATTACTACTAGTTCTGTAACGTAATTGCACTCCATTCTCGTTAAAGTATGCTTGGTTGTTGTCAGTACATTACATAGTCACACAGCTGCTGTAGTCACTTGGTAGGAGTTTTAGTATTACATTTATGTGGTAATAATGCTATAAATCCATTAGCACCTGAAAACTATCATACATTGCTATTATTAGTATTAGTGTTACCACAAATAGTAGTAATGATTATAGAACTAATTCAGCTTCACAATAATGCTTCACACTACTTTTTGATGCAACATATATGCATCAGCTCTTTATGTAACATGTTAGATTATATTTAGTAAGAACTTTAACTAAAAGTACAAAAAGTACTTAATATAAGTAGTAATATAAAGTCTCTTATATTTTGGCATTTATCTACTGCTAGCAAGCATTGGATATAAGCCGCATGATTGAAAAAAAAAATTAGGCAAATACCTAGTTACTTACCTTTTACCTCCCGAATGGTGGGCACATGCGCAGTAGAGGGGAGAAAACAGAAACTGAAGCTCAGTGGACGCAGTCGGGGCAGCCAGGAGTGCGCACGTCAGACAAACACCGTGGGACACGAGGAGTCTACGGTGTATCAGAGACAGGCACCAGGGCTGGAGGGACTGTTGGAAACTAGTAGAAGGAAGAATATGATTGCAGCAATAGGCATCAAATAAGGTAAGTGCTTATATTAGCAATGGGGAGGGAGGATATGTTGCCTTTAACCCCTTAGCAACCACTGGCAGCAGGCCCATTCAAACAGACTTTGTTTACATTTGTAGACAGATCGCTTCTACGTGCCGGTAAAGTTGATAAAGTGCCCGTCCCCTACCCCCTCCCCCCCTTGCTCGACACCCTGCTGTGTTTCTTGGGCTCTACCAGCATCTCAGGTGTCGGCGGGAAGCTGGGGAGGAGAGATGCGAACATCCGTTAATCAATCTCCTCCCTGTTCTATGGGACCGAGAGTGACGTGTATTGCATCACTTCCAGTCCCTGAGCTGTCATTGCTCAGCTTCTGAAGCCCAGCAATAAGCTACTGAAGTGTGATCTGCACATTAATAGCTTA
This sequence comes from Nanorana parkeri, assembly GCF_000935625.1. NCBI lineage: Eukaryota > Metazoa > Chordata > Amphibia > Anura > Dicroglossidae > Nanorana > Nanorana parkeri. The sequence goes on along the minus strand of NW_017306627.1, from coordinate 249,203 downwards.
TTTATAGTGGAAAGGTGACACTAGGGGTCTTTTGGACCCCCAGTATCACTCTAAAGAGTACTTGTCACCACCGATATGCTATCACATGGCAGCAATGCCATAGCAATTAAAGTAGAAAAAAACAATTTTTTAAACCCATGTCGTGTGCGCCTACTTACGAAAATGTAGATCGCACTACACATGTTAGGTATTGTCGCACATGCCAGAGTGAGAGCAATGATTCTAGGACCAATATGTAGGCGTATCTCTAAATTGATGACCTGTAAGGGCTCTTAAAGTGTCTATGTACTTTTTGGGGTACTGAATTATGTTGCCGTTTCACAGACGCACACAATTTTTAACCTGGGCATGTTGGGTACCTATTTACTTGTCGTAACCTCATCTTTTATATTTTACAAAAAATGGGTATTACATTGTGCTTGGGGCACTAAATTCAAATTTAGTGCATTTTTTACTAAATATTTGGGTTTGATAAAGAGTTACGCTAATATCATGCAACATAAACATTTGCAACTGCCACCATTTAATTCTACATGGTCTTGGCTTTAAGAAAATATATAATGTTTAGGGGTTTGAAGTAATTTTCAGTCATAAAATGTGAATTATAACGTGTGCAAAAAAACAAAAAAAAGGCCTTGGCAGCGAAAGGGTCCTTAAGGGGTTAATGCCATTTTAATTACTAATCCAGATAAATATAAGGAATACAAGCTTATAAGATTGAATTACATTTTTATATGTAGTCCCATTCTTTGTATTATTATTTGCACTATTTTTATGTCAGATAATCACTGTTTAGCATATTTTGCTTATTTTACATAATATCACATTGTGCCTGTCTTTGCATTGAACAGTCAGCCCTACCAAAACTGTTGTTTTTAATTGCATGCCTCCTGAACCACCAACTGGCTTATTGTGTCTGTCAGGAGCTGGCTGGCTGCAAAATCTCTGCATTTCAATTCCCTGATCTACTCACCTGCTGTGATGGTTTAGAGTCGGTCTCCATTTTTAGTCCCTTCTAGATGTTAGAAATGTATGGGTGGTTTTACACCCCACCATTTACCATATACTGAAATAAAAGGTTTCATTACATCAGGTGCACTGACCCTGTAATATTACTAACATTATGTTGTGCCAGCATTAATCATGGTACATCAAATAAACAAAGTCATGTGAAAATTAAGTACACCCCGTGGAAATTGTTGACTTTTTCAGCATATTTGAATGGGCAAATATTAGATCTATGATTCAAATAATGCCTACAAATAAAGGTGATATGCTTGAACAAATAAGAAGATACAAAGTTACTAGCACTCCAAATAAATGCATTTTACATATTTATTGATATGTTACCTTGAGAAAGAGACCCTGTAAGGCCCTGAAATGTCAGCTTCTTATGATTACATGACACTGTCTTTACCAAAAATACGTGAAATGCATTTATTTGCCATGCTAGTCACTTTGTATTTTCTCATTTGGTTTTGAAATGGAAAATAGAGGGTGCGAACTACCCTATTCAAAGCCCTGATTTGATTCCCATAGAAATTTTGGGTGAGAATATTGAAATGGGCAGTACTGTACATGCAAGGAAACCATCTTCAAACATCTTACAACCAAAGGAATTTTGCATGGAGAAGTCCCTAAAACTGAGTTGATGTCAGAGACTGGTGGCCAGTTATACAAATTGTCTTCCAGAAGGTATTTCTGCTGAAGGGGGCAATACCAGCTTTTGATAAAAAGAGTGTTCTTACCTTTTCTACAGTACACCATTACAGTGCATCTATTGATATGTTTGTTGAATAAATAGTTAAAAAGGCAAATCTTTCTTGTGTCCACCTTTGTGTCTTTCTGTAGGATCGCCCTTGTAAAGAAGTTGGTTGAGGCCCACTCTACCATGCCATACAACTATATGTATGGCCAGTTCTGTTTGAGTGCACCACATGCTAAGATCTTAAAATGTTTAATCTAAATCCAATCTAAAAGTAATTTAAAGCCACCATTCCAAATTTCCTATTAAATGAAATAGCATACATTTGAAAATATTTGTAGAAGTGTAAAATAAGATCTATATGTATTGCGCATAGCAGATATGTAGTCTTTTTTCCCCCCGACTGTTCATCTTTAGCTAAAATGTTTCTGTTTTCATTGGATAAAGTGAAACAGAGTCAAGACTTTCAGGTTCTCATTGCTGCTTTTGATCCTACTAAGGACATTTCTGCTAACATTCTATACGTGTTTCACCAGGGCAAGAAAAAAGGGAAGTGGGTATCATCTGTACAGGAAGACACAGACAGTTCTAAAATCCTATATATAAACTGTATTTGCATTGGCATGCATTATTCAACATACTATAAAAAATGTGTCTTTTCATTGAATACTGAAGTTGTTAGTCATTTGCTGTTTTCAAACCACTTGTGTTTAACACCATACCAATTGCAATAGTTTTGGGAGTAGCAATGGTTTAGATTATTGCTGCAAGTAGAAACAAGAATTCAGTGAAAACCCAAGTTTAAAACCGATTGATCTGCTACAAGCGTCAGGGGTTAATGTGTTATATAAGTGATCTTTTATTATAATCTTTATTTTGACATAGGCTATACTAAGACATTAAAGTCTACTTTTATGTTGGATTTGAATCCACCTTTAATCAGAATAGCAGTGTGCGCTAACTTAATTTATGAATCAAATGTACAATGTTGTTTTAAAAAAAACACTGGCAATTGTGAACATCTGACTGCAAATCCTTTTTAAACATTTGTTGTTTTGCAGGATTTGATTAATTTTGTGTTCACGGTTGTATTTCCAAAAATGCAAATATTGGAGTGTATGTATATACGGCAGGCAATTGATCTTCTCCAGGTAATTACATACAATTCTTTCTTCTCTAATCATAAGACAGCAAACTAAATATTGGCATAAATCTTACCGATAGGAATGTACTTTGGGTTCGGGTTGACTTTTTTGTGTGTGTGTGTGGGCCCCTCTTTTATAAACCATACTGAACCCTCATCAAAGTTAAGACCTGGTATGGATGTTTAGGGGAATTTCCAGCTGCTTTGTTTACAAACAGAGCAAAGCAACTGTGAAATGTCATTTAGTGGAAATAGTATTTTATTTTTAAATAAAATAAAAGTAATTTACCGCCACACACTTGAAGGATCCCTGTGCGGACCCGAAACGTTAGCACCGTATGACAGTATGTGACATTGGGTATTGAATAAACATATCAACACTTTAAAAACCCTTCAAGTGTGTGCCGGTGAATTACTTTTATTTACTATTAGTGTTTTGCACGGCGCCATCCGTGGGGTCACCTGGGCACCACATATACCTTGTGGTTTTGAGACCGTGGCAGTGTGAATGGGATTTGGACTTTTTTACTTTTTTATTTTTAAATACAATTTTTGTGAAAATACATCCTAGTCACGTGCAGGTTTAAGGCATCCCCCCAAGCATGTTATTTAAAGGAATTGTGTATTTTTAATGTTTGAGCCTTATTAAAATAGTTGCTCCCCATGAAACTGTATTTTTTCATGTTCTCCATGGCAATGCTCAGCAAGCTATGCCCTTTTTTAACAAAGCTTGCATAATGTATCTTTTAGCATAATGTATATTACTTGATATTATTTTAACTCTCCAATGTCCTTCTCTTTTACATGATCTGGAAGTAGCCATGACTGATGAGTTGCTACAGTTTTCTTTCATGACTCCTTCATATTTAATTGGTGTGATATCATTTTCTAGGGTCTTCTTTCTGATAAAGAGGAAAAGCAGCCCAGCCAGGAACACCTGGCTCGATTATTTGTCTTTGCAGTGATGTGGTCAGTAGGTGCTTTGCTTGAGCTTGAGGATCGTATGAAGATGGAAATTTTCCTGCGCAAACACTCTGCTCCTCTTGAGCTTCCTTCTGTCAAAGGAGATGAAACCATTTTTGAATTTGTCATTAATGAAAATGGGCAATGGGAGCACTGGTCTAAAAAGGTATGTAAATATCCTAAGGTGTATCCATGATTCATGTTTACGCTGTACAGTTTGTGTAGCCTCCTATGTAAAGCCAAGACTATATTGTCTCAATCTGTATGGCCTTCTATGAAAACTAAGCCTGTATGTCTTGGTTTGTCTTAGCTGAAAACAACGTGTGGCTTTTTTGGGTGAACCATCTTCTTGACACAAAATGTAATGTAATGTAATGACACATACAGTATATATTTTCTAAAAAATTATTGTAATTTGATGTTTTCCAAACAGGTTCCTGAATACATTTATCCAAAAGACTCAATACCAGAATACACCTCAATCCTAGTTCCAAATGTTGACAATGTTCGTACAGATTTCTTGATGCACACCATTATGAAACAAGGGAAAGCAGTTTTACTGATAGGTGAGCAGGGAACAGCAAAAACAGTTATGATTAAGGTGAGTAAGTCCCATTTATTTCTATTAATTATGGTGCAATAACCATTCTTGTAGGCAAGATTGGGGGCTGCAAAAATTTAGAATTCTTCTGGTAGAACCAGTCATGACTCTTGTTTATTGGATTTTACTGTGCATCTCTGCCAACCCTCCCCTTGTTGCTAGAATTATGCATCCTAATTTTAACCTAAAGTAAATGTTTTGCACAAACTGGCTTATGGTCCATTTCACCTGTTCACCTCTCCATCATTCCTTATGTTTGGTGCTGCATGCTCTATTATCCTTGTAGCTACACAGAAAATAGTATATGTGAAATAAAAATATGCATAAAAAGAAAAAAAAAGAAATAATTTTGTAAAATAAAAATCTTTTCCTTTCCCACAATTGCGATTTTTACATTTAATAAAATGCACTTTCTGTCTACATGCATACCCTCCAGTGATGGCTTTCCTGATGGTGACAACAGTGGACCATGGCTACATAATGTATGTTAAAATGGCCACTTGTAGTCTCCATTGAAAACCTTTGTTACAGGGTGACAATGTAAGTGCAAAATTGAGAAACAGGGACAGAGCATTATCACCCCATCACCAGAGGCGTTCTCAGTTCCTTAGCTAAGCGCTGAGTAGCTGTTCTGCTTCAGTTCACTGCAGCAGCTTTACTGAATGCTTTTGCTGTGCAGTGCTAAGCAAAATGGCAAAGGATAACATTTTTGACTAATGAATACCATTTTCCAATGAATATTTGGTGTGCTCGTCCACAAAAACATTAAATTGTAGGTTCCCACACTGAATTGATTTCCTCCATCGGGGGTTCAGGCACCTTTCTCCAGTGCTGCCAGGTGTGCCCACAGTTAAAATGGTCGCTGGTGCTCTATTCCCCACCTTCTCCATCACACTCGGCGCTCTGCATCTACATTCACTTCCGCTGCGAGTGCTAAGTTAGAGCTGAGAGCTGACTTGCAGGTATTATTTTATTTAAAGCTGCAGTTTTCAAAATTTTAAATTATGTTTATGTTAACATATATGTAAACACAAAATCTAATTTTTAAGTATGCTGACTACTCGGTTGACTGTTGAGCTAACTATTGGGTCTGTACATGCCAACTGCGCATGGCAGACTGACAATCTTTCTGCTGATTACAAGGAAACAGCTTAGCGTTGTCAGCCTGAAATGAGAAGTGATGTTGCTTGCAGGATTTCCAACAAACAAACTTTGCAAGAGGTTCACAAAAATGATTTGGATAAGAAATCTGCACGCAGTGAGGCACGATGCCAGACATATTGAAAAATAGATTTTGGATTTACATACACTTTAAAGCTAATTTAAGATTTCTGTAATTGGGTTTACAGCTACTTTAACTCTGCATTAACCCCTTAGTGACACAGCTTCAGAAAATGTTTTTGTTTCTTGGGACCAGACGAATTGTGCCATTTTTGCTATTGTTTGTTTAACCATTATTTCAATCTTCTTCATGCATTGCACCTACACATATTGTATAAAGTTTTTTAAAGGATAAAATTGGTTTTAATTTGATGTGACATATGCATATATAAATTCTTATTTTTTTTATAAAAAATACAAATAAAATGCAAAAACAGCATATTTTTCACAGTTTTGGCAATAATAATGTGTACTTAAATAGTGTAGCTAACAGAAAGTATTTCAGAAAAAAATATTTTATTTGTCCTGATTTATAGGGAATATCATAGTTCTGGGATTTCAGTTTATTTGGGGCGTTACAGGTCACAAAATTCAAGGAGTTAAATACAATTTTAGTGTGGAACAATTTTAGAATGTGCTATGTTTGCTTTCTGCCCGTGCGTGCCCGCTAGGGGGCGCGCGCGAGCAGAAAAAAAATGCCGTCTGGCGACGGCAACCCGCAAATGTTTTTCTACTACGGGCGGACGGCAACTGGTTAAACATATATTTTTAAAAATGTTAACTTTTTTTAATTTTTAAAAAAACTTTAAACTGTTTTTTTTTTTTTAATTAGTGGGGCACTAATGGGTTCATTTTTGTTACAGGGGCTTTTGATACTAAGTATTCTGAGGAGATATTATATTCTCCTCAGGGATACTTTGTAATACACAGCCGGCTTCCAGCTCCACAACACAGTGAGCTGAATGTTGGCTCTGTGGCTGTCAAAACATGATAATCACGGCGATTAGCTAAACTGTGACCACCTAAATTGCTGTCGGGGTCTGCCTCGGGCCCCGAGGGACCCATCAACAGCATTAACCCAATGAGCGTTGGCCTATGCACCAACCAGCGCTCATTGTACTGCATGACGGGATTATTCTGTCACTGGTCATTAAGGAACTGAAAGACCGTGACAGAATAATCCCGTCACTGGTCGGGAAAGGGGTTAAAATGTGGCCTTTTGCTATCCATGTTGTTGTAAAGCAAATGGTCTAAACAAATGCATAGCTTACTTAAAGTAAATGTTTTTTTCTCATTTTTAATAATGCTATAATTTTCATTTTATTGTGTTGAATTTATGTCATGGCCAGGGGAGTGTACTCACTAGGAATTGAGGCTCTGGGGTTTTTGGTACTGCCAGGCACTGACAGAAGACAAAGGGATGCCAAAGGCTCAGGAGACCGGAAGAGTAGGCATCAGGATGTCTTCATATTTTGTGAGGTGTGATAGATGTGCAGGGTATAAAGAGAGCTAGTTATTCACCAAAGCTCCTTGCAAGAGGAGATGGGCTTCGCTGTGGGGCCGCTCACAGTTTGTGGCCCTCTAACACAACTGCACAGGCACAGCTGGTAGAATACTGAGGCTACAAGATCACTGGGAACATGGGCAGCAGTAGCAGAAGTGACTTGCAGCATAGGGGCTCAGGATGTGCAGACTCAAGTGAAGTGAGACAGTTGCAGCGCTGATGTTCAGATTTCAGTGGCACACAGAGCAAAAGTCTGTTAAAGCACTGAGGTTCTGGATTCACTGGTTAGCAGAGGAGGGGGACAGTTGCAGCACTAAAGTTCAGGGCTCACTGGCGCAAAGAAAATAAAGTCAGTTAGAGCACTGAGGTTCAGAATTCACAGAGGAAAGAGAGGCTCACAGAGGAAAGAGACAGTACAGCACTGAGGTTCAGCACTCACTTGTTCACAGAGGAAAGAGACAGTTGCAGCCCTGAGTTTCAGGACTTACAAAGCAGACTAATGAACAAAAGGAGTAGGCTCACTAGGAGAATGCCTTGGACACAAAAGTAAGAGTGCTGGAACTCAGAGTACACAGGTGCGGTGATGCAGGGAGCTCAGACAGGCATGCTGATAAAAGACTGTACCTCTCTTGGAGAATGAGGTACACACGAATGCAGGAAAATAGGGAGTTTTTCATCGAGAACAGTGCACAGGAGTAGAGGCACAACAAAAAGTCTCTTGGAATTAATACAGGTACATACTAGAAGCGCAGAGCAGTCCAGAGGAGACACAGTGTATAGAAATATGGATATAAACAGTGGGTCATAGGGATTCTCGGGAAGCAATATGAAAACATCTGGAGACACGGGGGTCCGGCAGCTAGTGTGCTGACACGTTGCTCGAACACCAAGAAACAGATGCATTAGTCCTTTAACACAGAGGTTAAGAATGGATTGGCTGCAGGGCCTGCAGCCTGCAAGTGGCTGGAATCCAAGAGTCATGTACAGAGGGAAAACCCCGGCGCTGGATCAAGGAACAGGTAAGTGTAACAATTTATAACATGAAGCATGCTCACTTTTCAGTTGTACACTCAAGGAGTAAATATACATGGTACAATTACAATATCATACAAAAGAACAACATTGTACAAGTTGTTTTCCTGGTCAAATGTATTATTTTGTGCAATTAAGACATAGCAAGAAAGCAGCATGTTTTTCTTATAGTTTCTATAAAATATGTTAATTGTTGTTCTGTTTTTTCATGTGAAACCTAATCAAAACATTGAAATAGATATGTCATTGCCACTCAGTTAATAGTTGTTATATTGGGTAACCAGTTTCCTGTTAGATTTAGTATGTATAATAATAAAAAAAAAAACTGGCATTACTCCCATTTAGGCATTTGTCTTGCAGCATAAATTAAAAGTTTTACTTAAAACGAACTGCTGTTGTTGGAGCCTGGCACAAAAAGTGCCTTTGGAAGAAGGCCATAGCATTGTGATACTCCAAAAATATATCTGAAAACCATCTGGCTTAAATTTGTTTCTGGGTAAAGAGATGTCAGTTAACTAGCCCTGCTTCACTTTTATTAGCAAGTTGCCCCCTCTTTTTTTTGGGGTTAACCCTTAAACAGGTCTTGATAATATTAATTACCAGATGGCTTATTTTTGTTTTAATTTTAAAGTTGTATAACCTAAATAAATTATACCAATGCATTGGACATGTTTGTGCTTTTGTGTCATAACTTGCGTTTGTTTCTTTTTAAGGGCTACATGAGTAAATATGACCCAGAATTTCATATCACCAAATCATTGAACTTCTCCTCTGCAACCCTTCCAAACATGTTCCAGAGGAGCATTGAAAGTTACATTGACAAAAGGATGGGGACAACATATGGCCCTCCAGCGGGAAAGAAAATGACTATTTTTGTTGATGATATCAATATGCCTGTGATTAATGAGTGGGGCGATCAGGTAAGAAATATATATGTGTGGTCGCTTAGGATGACATCCTAACCAACTTTCAACTTTAATGTTATTTAGAAATATGTTAAACTAAAAACAGTTTTGGTTTCATTTCTACTTTAAGGAAAATAAGGTCTGCGTTATCTACTTTACAATTCTAGGGACGTATCTGAAATATTTGCTAACTACTATTTGTCTTTCCTAAACAAACCAATTCTCACACTGAAAAAACAGACATAATAACTTGTGGTTCTAATCTCTATAGGTGGCAACTTTAATTTGGAATCTTATTAAGAAGAACATTTATAATATATTGGTTATGCAGCACAGAACTAATCTCGCCTGCAAAAAAACATAAGTTACCACATCTTCCCTATGTTGCGTGGCACCTAGCAAATCACAGCAAAACATTTTTGACCAAAGGCCAAAGGTTTTTACTGCAACTTCATACATCAAGCTAAAGGCTGACCAATATCCTAGTTTCTCTGATTAGCATGTAACCCCCCCAAAAAACCCAAATACAACGTAATTTGTTTTACTTACAAATTCTTGGTAGCCCAATCTAAAAATGTTCATTTTTTTGTATATTATATATAGTTGACTAAAAAACTTAGAGGCAGTTGGAGGGGGTTTGTATATGGCTGGAGATTAGCTTTATTGTTATTGAAATAAGTGGTTGCAATATACATGCACATCTATTCTTACCTTTAGCCATTGCAAGAATATTTACTTTGCTGCAATGTTATTTTTCCCAGACTACAACTATGTACCCTTAGAAAGAAAAATCATATTTGAAGCATGCCTTTGTAGTTTGATAATGCAGAATCTGACAAGGACATTGAAAATTGTCAATGTGTAGGAGACCTGTTGTGTTTGCTCAAAGCAACCTGATCCATCTATTTGCTGCTTTCAAACCAGAATAAAGAAAAATATTGCATGGGTTTAATATGTTTTTCTTTTAACTCTCATACATTAGTGGTTACAGCCCATGGGTTGTACTATTGATTAAATATAATTTGTTTACATTTTATTGTAAAATCCATTTTAATGTAATAGCCTAGCATTTTTCATATGAGTGTTGTAATATTTCGTTAACAGATAACCAATGAAATTGTAAGGCAACTCATGGAACAAAATGGTTTCTATAACTTAGAAAAACCTGGTGAATTCACTAGTCTTGTTGACATTCAGTTTGTGGCGGCCATGATTCACCCTGGTGGAGGTCGAAATGACATTCCCCAGCGATTGAAACGTCAGTTTACAGTCTTTAATTCCACTCTCCCATCAAACTCCTCTATCGACAAAGTATTCAGGACAGTGGCTGAGGGATATTTTTGTGAAGAAAGGGGATTTCCTCTTGATGTGTGCAAGTTGGCATCTGCGTTGGTCCCTACTACTCGCAAAGTGTGGCAGGCAACTAAAATTAAGGTAAGCCATGAAATCTCTGTGCCATATGCAGAAGTGTTAAATAAAAGGCTGCTGTGTTTTCATAGAGTGTATGATATGGTTAGACATTTGGAGTTTCATTAAACTTTCTTTCGAAAATATAATCATTACCCATTAACCACCTGTTTCGAGGGCTCAACCAACAAAATAGCTCTATCACAATTCACTATCACTGAAATATGACCACTGTATATATTTTATACAAAGCATAATAATTTATTTCAAAACCAACATATTTAATTGAACTGACAATATCTACAAATAATAAAAACCATGGTAAATATAAACCATGGTTTTTAAAATTTGTAGATATTGTCAGTTTAATTTAATATGTTGGTTTTGAAATTATTATGTTTTATATCAAATATATACAGTGGCCACATTTCAGTGATAGTGAATTGAGATAGAGCTATTTTGTTGGTTAAGTCCTTGTAACAGGTGGTTAATGGGGATTGAATGTCTTGTATATAGCAACGGCCTCCTGACACATCTATACTAGAGGCTTTGGTAGTCAGAGTTGGTGTGGTTGTTGTGGTATGTGGAAAATATAACCAAACGGGTAACTTTGTTCAGGACAGTGATCTACTGTATGTGTTATTTTCCTTTTTCCTCTTTGTCTGATTCTTTGAGATGTTAAAATTGGAATGATACTGTCAGAAACCCGCTTGTGGTGTGTTTGATTGACAGTCATCTGCAGTTTGCTCTACTCTCTGTGGTGCTTTCAGGTGTCAGGACCTTTGATGGTGATAGGCTTTCTTTATTGAATCCTCCTGCTGAGCCTTCAGTTGCTTACTGCTTGTTTTCCCTGGGTCCTTCTGTCCACCTGTTACTGCTGTTCTTTCTGTCATTGCTGGGTCCTCCTTTCTGCTGATAACTGCTCCTATGGCTGTTGTTTCCCCTGCAACTCTCCCAGTCTTTTGCTGCATTCCAATGTGTATTCCTGTGTGCCAGGATGAGCATACCTGCCCTTTTTATTCATTTAGGTGAGTTAGGCACATGGAGCGATGAGCGTATCTCCTGGTCAATATTCTATTATTACCTAATGAAACAATTTGTTTGCTGTCACCAGGGTAATTTCATTTGTACCTGTTTCAGTCTTCCTGCACCCTGCCATATTCCTACTCCTGATTCCCTTGAACCAACTTTTTTATGACCGCCGACATGTTGGATTTGTACGCTTAATTGTGCAGTCTTTGGTAGAATTTCACTTGCTCTGGAACTTGTTGTGTTTTAGCTACATCTCTACTCCATGCCCTGGTTTAGATGCTAAGCACTTAAATATGCCCCCAAGACAACCTTAGGTAACTCTCTTTAACTACATTTCTTTCTTCTTTTTGGCACTGATTTAATTAAGCTAGGTACAATCTCAGTTACAGTATATGTCTACTCAACATTTTCTAGCTTGCCCTTGCTGGGGAATGGGTTGATTGGGTGGGCCAGATAATCTGAACTTGTTGCGAGACAATTTCTTGAAACAGATGGTGGAGGTTCCAACTAGAAAAATGCCATCCTAGATTTAATAATTACTAATAATGGGGAGTTAATTGAGGATATTGTAATTGGGGAGACACTGGGTAGTAGTGATCACAATGTGATTACTTTCAATATTAAATACAGGAAAGGAAAGAAGGCGAGACGGACAAGAACCCTTAATTTCAGAAGGGCCAACTTCGATAAGTTGCGCAAACTAGTGGGGGAAATAAAATGGGATAACTCATTTCACAACCTAAACTCAGGCCAAATGTGGGACTGCTTCAGGAACACATTACATATTGCCATTTCAAAGTGTATATCATTGGGTAACAAAAACAAAAGATCAAAGACTAAACCTATATGGCTAAATAAAACTGTAAAACTACATGTTAAGGCAAAGAGAATGGCATTTATAAAATATAAGATGGAGGGGATGGCATTGGCATTCCTTAACTACAAGGAATGTAACAAAAAATGCAAACTAGTAATCCGGGAAGCTAAAATAGAATGCAAAAAGCATATCGCCGCAGATGGTAAAAAAAAAAAAATTAAAAAAAATTCTACCAATATATTACTAGTAAAAAGGTAAGAAAGGAGCAGATAGGCCCAATAAAGGACGAAAACGGGAAGTTACTCACAAGTGACAAGGAGAGGGCCGAGGCGCTGAACAATTTTTTCTCCTCAGTATATACACAGGAGGGAAACGCGTTTGACGTACGTGATAACATAGTTTTCAGCGGAGGGCAACAAAACTAATTAGGGGAATGGAGGACCAGAGCTATGAGACAAGGCTTCTGACCTTAAACATGTTTACGCTGGAATTAAGGAGATTAAGGGGGGATATGATTTTCATGTACAAGATGTTCAATGGTGACAGCAACATTGGCAACAAACTGTTTGAGATTAACTCCATTACAAAGACTAGAGGCCACCACCTAAAGTTGGTGGAGAAAAAATTCAAGCACAATGGGCGAATGGGCGAGGGTTCTTTACAGTAAGAGCGGTCAAGGTCTGGAACTCACTGCCATCGGCAGTGATTTCAGCCAAGAGTGTAGATTTGTTCAAGAAACTTTTGGACAATTTCTTGAGGGACCGTAATATCCAGGGATACCAGTATCCCTAAAATATGATGAGATGATGCGTGGACCTATATGGGTTGGACTTGATGGACGTATGTCTTTATTCAACCCCAAATACTATTAACTATGTAAAAAATCCCTGGATGCACCTGAGTGCAAGCACATACATTTTGAAGCCTGTTGAAAAAGCTGCTGCTAAAAATGAAGACAACACAGTAGTTGTCTGGGTCATAACACCAGCACAACCACTGCAACTAGTATAACCATGCTGGGCTACCTTTTGCATTGCTGTGAATTTGCTGCATGCACGCTTAGATTTACATGCATACTACGGGTAAACCTAGCCATTTTATATTTATGAAATATATTTATTTAGTTGTCCTAGTTGACTTTGCTGTGGAACAGTTTAGTGTCAGAAATGTTCTGAGAAGCTGCATGACAAATGAGCCTGTCGCACTCTTTGACAACCTCTCCTTGCTGTTTTTCCATGATTAGAGGCAAGCAGAACTACACACAAGTATTGTAGTACTTAATTGTGATACTCCCAAAGTAAACCAAAACTTTCACCCCTGGAAGAATCAAGTACATCTTCTTCCCTACCTTTCTCTTTCACATCATTATGTTTACTACTCCAGGTGCGTATGTCTGCATGGGGTGCTTACAGACAAAACAGATAGTCTAGCCTTTGAAGAAAAGTATCAGAAATGTAAAGATAAGTAGATAACTTTAGATGATTTCCAACTTTATTTGCTCTTTTTATTAGAGCTGAGCTTATTCAGTATATCGCCACCAATGATCTGCTCAGAAAACATGCACTAAACAATGATCATGCATCTCAGGTTCCACAAGTTATCTTATCCCCGCAAGAACATTTGGAAATGAACAGATTTCCAGGGTACAGTCAGCTTTCAAACTAAAAATATACAATATGCTAAAGTAGTATACATATGCAGTCTTTGGAAGAAGAGCCAACAGACCCTCGTCTAGATTAATGTCTTCTTGCCATATTATTGCTCTGTATGGATAATAAGGTTTTTACAAATTTGTCTAATTTCATTCTGCAGATGTTACCAACCCCGGCAAAATTTCATTACATTTTTAACTTGCGGGACTTGAGCCGTATTTGGCAGGGGATATTGACAGTTACATCAGACATCTGTCGCAGCACTGACATCCTAGTGTCCCTTTTCCAAAATGAATGCACACGTGTGATAGCAGACAGGTTTGTTGACCAGAAAGACAAGGATTGGTTTGAGAACAGTCTGCAGAAGGTAATGATGTGTACATTTATACTTGTCATATAATATTTGCAAAAGCATTGTAGGGTAGTAGATGCTCTGAGACACAGGTTTTACAACATTCTTTCAAAGCAAGATATGTGCTTTTATACTTAAAAGTTTGTCAAGTTCAGTTACATTCAATTGTGTACTATTTAACAAAAAAACTATATTTGTGACAATTTTTTTACAGCTATTTGTATTTAAGAGGTGGGATCAATAAACCAGACCTTCCATTTTCATGAAAAGTCCACTATAAATAGAACAATACATAGTACAGTCCATTACATATAGTAAATTTGTTCTTTGTGTGTATAATGATTGTTTTTTCACTAAACATGTTTTTACTTTTAGATTGCATTAGAAGATCATGGACAGGAGCTAATGCAGAGTGTAGCAAAAGAGTCCTACTTTGTGGACTTCTTACGAGATGCTCCAGAAGCAACCGGTGATGAACCAGATGATGCTGACTTTGAAGCACCTAAAATCTATGAGCCTATCCCTTCATTTCAACATCTTTCAAACCGGCTTGACATGTTTATGCAACAGTACAATGAAGCAGTTAGGGGAGCAAGAATGGATTTGGTGTTTTTCAAGGTAAATAAATGATATTGTGCAATATTACATATATAATATGACTCGCTAACTCAATCACTGACTCAATAATTACTTGTTACACCTGGGAATGTATTTTGGCTACTGTTTAGGATGGCTACATACGATCCTGTTAAGCTAGTTATTGTTCCCCTCCCTTTAAAGGAGAACTATGAGATGAGTAATTTTCACTCACCCTCATAGTTAGAGTTGACATTTGACACTGAAACTGTCACATGTCGGCTCTGTAATTCGAGAAATGAGCTAACACATACCGTCGCTCACTCACTTTCTGATCATCTCCATGCAGAGAGCGGTGACTGTCGGGGATTCCTCCCGTCTCCTCTCTGATCCTCCAGCGCTGACTGGAGGAATGGACGGGGGGAGGGGGCGGGCACAGCTGGCTTTGCTTCTAGATAGACAGAGCACGCTGTCAATCAGCTAGCTGGGTGGATCTCGACATTATTGTCGGGAACCTTCCCGGCTGTGGCGCTCTCAGTATATAGCGAGCTATATACTGAGCTTTGGCTCAGACCCATGACACTAAAGAGAACTGTGGGATAAAAAGGTTACCCCGTAGTTCTCTTTTAAGTTGAACATAGAGCCATACATCTTTGTATTTAGCTATATAGAATAGCTAAATACAAAGATGATAGGTCTATACAGTGTGTGTGTGTGTGTGTGTGTGTGTGTGTGTATATACAGGTGAAACTCGAATAATTAGAATATCGTGCAAGAGTAATTGCAGTAAGTGCTGCAAAAGGGGCCCAAACCAAGTACTGAGTACATATGCATGCTTGTACTTTTCAGAGGTCCGATATTGTTCTATGTACAATCCTTGTTTTATTGATTGCATGTAGTAATCTACTTTTTTGAGGTTGTGGATTTGGGGTTCTTGGGGTTTTCATGAGCTGTAAGCCATAATCATCACAATTATGACAAATCACGGCTTGAATTATCTTGCTTTGCATGTAATGAGTCTATCTCATATATTAGTTTCACCTTTTAAGTTGCATTAGTGAAATAAATGAACTTTGCACGATATTCTAATTATTCGAGTTTCACCTGTATATATAGATATATATATATATAAGAATCTACAACAGGTGATGATTTATAGGCAGAAAAGTAAATATTACATTAAAATACTTATATGCATGAAAGTTAAGTCTTTAAAAGAAAAATCCTTCACCTTTCTTGACTTTTAGGGGGCAGGATTTCTCTGCTTTTCTTCTGTTTTCAGAGCTGCAATAGTAGGTTGATTTTTGGGTACTTCTGTATCTCAGAATCAGTCATCAAATATTACTCTTCCATGTGTGAAACCTCGGGATAATGGCCAATCAAATCACACATGCATCTGCTGCTCAGTTTTTTGTGGTTTACAAAATGGATGTGTACATCAACATAAATTCAGTCCTATATTTATTTTTTATAAATGCTGCTATTTATCTTTTACATATCAATATGGAACAGTTTAAAAGAAACATTCTTATACAGTAGCAAACATTCTCAAAAGTTCTCTTTCTGGCTTAGAGGCAGCCAAATCTGTGTCCTTTAAATAGCTGAGATTGACTTTCTTATGCTTTACAAAAATACTGCTTGCAGCGGCTCTTAAATAATGTATGACACTGAGCACAACAGACACAGGGAAGTTAGATGTATGTAACCAGCTCCTTAAAACGGCATTGCTTTGTTCTGGTAAGACAGACAGAAAATGGTGTGTAAATCGGAATGCTATTTTATGGTGTGTGCAGCAGCTGTCATGCTGTATTTAAAAGGTTAAACATATTCTATATTTTTTCAAAAACAGCCTGCAGAATATTGATCCAGGAAGCCCATAAATCAAAATTTTTCAAGGAATTCACAACATGCCATTACTGCCTGATCACATAATGGGTCACAATGAACAAAGTAGTTTTGTACTTTTATTCTCTTATATTTTCATTTTTGCATGGAGTGTGAATATGAAAGTTACTTTGTATATGGCATGGAAGGCATAGATCCTCTGTCAGGTTTTA
This sequence comes from Nanorana parkeri, assembly GCF_000935625.1. NCBI lineage: Eukaryota > Metazoa > Chordata > Amphibia > Anura > Dicroglossidae > Nanorana > Nanorana parkeri. The sequence goes on along the minus strand of NW_017306627.1, from coordinate 232,295 downwards.
CTGTTGTCTGTGTCCCCATTAGGGAAAATTCCCTTCTCATTCTGTTCCACCGATATTATAGAAAGGGATTGGAAATCCTCCAATTTTGCAAAAATTAGGAGAAATATCATCTATGACAGTTGTAACAGGAGCAGTTGCTCCCATTGGTAGATATCACCTCTGCTCCTGTTCTCGGATTGTCCCAGTAACAATAGTGACCATGATGGATTGTAAGCAAGAATCTCCCCAACAGAGACAAAGACTGAGCTATTGGTAGTCATGCTTTTCATATGGCACAGCTAAACAGATGATACATATAGTTCCTGATTACGCAAATCTGTTTTTTTGGGAGAGCAATTCAACTTCATATTTCTCACTGGACAGTGATTCAGCATCCATGAACCAATCATGCAAAACCATAAAGTAGCATGATGATTTTGCTAACTATCTGAGCTGTGTGTATCATAACACGGATTGGCCAAAATCACTAATTCTTGGCAGGTAAAACTGAAACACATTTGCATTTCAATCATATATTTAGGTGTTTACCTGGAGTTCCTGTAAAGTAGCCACTGCTCCAAGCTCACTCCCACGATAGACTGCAATGTCACATTTAGATTACTAATTTGTATTGAAATTGTAGCCTATCACAGGTGTGAGCTTGGAAATCTGGCTACTCTTCAACCCACACAGGGACCATGGGGAACAAAAGTAGCTACCCTCCGGAAGGAAGGACAGTGTCAGTACAAACAAAGAGTTGATTTCAGGATCTACCGTGGAGTGATACACAAATAAGCTACATTTTTGTTAATAGTTGAGGAACTTAAATGCATTTTTAAGATTTAACTCCTGATTTAAGTCATCTTTGGTTATTCATAATTGTGAAATCTGGGAAGACATGAGTATTTTGTAATGCTTGTTTTGCAATGATTAAACAAATAATGTAACAAAACCCCAGTGTTTTACTTTAAACAGCACATTCATATTAATTCCAGCTATGCCAGCTGTTTAATTAATGTTTATTCCACTATTTAGGATGCAATGATCCACCTGGTAAAAATCTCCCGCATTATCCGGACTCCGCAAGGAAATGCTTTGCTGGTCGGTGTTGGAGGATCAGGGAAACAGAGCTTGACTAGGCTGGCTTCCTACATTGCTGGATATCAGAGCTTTCAGATTACTCTGTCAAGGTAAATATTTGCTATCATGAATTTTAAAACTTGGGAGCTGTTTTAAATAAAGCATGCTTCACTTTGGATTAAGCTATCAAAAACCTAATGCTTATTGTTCATACACTAGTTTTTCAGTTTTACACCATAGATCATTGTGATTAAATGTTGATTTTCATTTTTCCTTGAAGCCTTGCGTAGTTAAAACATGTAATAAAAAAATGAAACAATACTTCTACCCCCTTATATTTTGTAAACATTTATACTTGTGACCTGTACAGACTTCAAGGTCTGTGTGCTACAGAATTTATATCAATTGGAATAGGAAAATGTTCTTTTAAGCCCTGAGTGACATGATAATACAATATTGTTTCTATACATACAAAACAAAGCTAAATTCATTATTATGTTACTTAGGAGTGCTGGTGAAGAAATTATAATTTTTGTTTATGTTACTGCTCTGTATAAACCCCAGTATTTTCTATATCATTGCTGTATAAGGGGCGGTTTTCTGTGAACCCACTCATTCTAGGTTAGCAGAGGTCATCGAAAACTCCCTTATATTTGACAACTTATACATAGGCTTTCTGGTTTCCCTAAGAGTAGTGATGGGCTCGGGCGTGTTCGCAGCTCCACATGCCGAGCCCGTCAGGAAGCTGACAGAAAGCAGCGCCAATCACAGGCACTGAGACATTTCCCGATCTCTGCAGCTGCGGACCGGGAACATGGCTCAGTACCTGTGATTGGCGCTGCGTGCGTCAGCTTCCTGGCGGGTTTGGCACGTGGAGCTGCGAACACGCCCGAGCCCATCACTAACTAAGAGCACCACCCAACTTAATCCAGCTTGGTGTCTTAGGTGCATTTAGGCTCCAGCTTTGACAATTTGCTGTTTTCATATTAAACGGCGGTACGTGATTTCTGAAAGGCTTAATATACTTGCCCTCCATTCTTCTGTCTAGTGAGATTGCCATTCTCGGGCACACAAGAAATACATACATTTGACATTTAGAGGGCAGGAGGACAAAGCTTAGTCCTATACACAAAATTAAGTCCTTGGTAACAAAGTGAAATCGGGATCAGTGGCATTCACAGCAGAGGCTAATAGCAGGCCTACACTCAAGGTCTTTTAAGTTAATTATGCTTTTAGTACATTGGAAAAAAATGTCATAGTTCTGCTTACTATGTTCTGACTCCATCTTTTATTGATGTGATTAGCACTTATTTGATAGCTTCTTGGTAAATGTACACTGTATTCAGTCTGTTTTTTTCTCCAAAAACCTCTTCACTTTTGTGCATGAAGTCAACAACTTTTAATAAGACTGACAAAATCTATTTGTCAGATGGCCTTGGAGAGCAGTAGGGCTTGTGTAGAGTTATATGTCTGTGCTGAGCCTTCAGCTGTTTAATGAGCATGCTGGCCCTTCAGCAGAATACAGGATAATTGCAGGTTTCTATATATGTCTTGTTGTGATGACAGATTTTATGTAAAGGGGGAAAGAATGATTCTTGACCGATAGCTGTTCACTGTGCAGTGTAATGATTTAGCAGCTAATGAGTCTAACTCCTTTAAGACACTCATTAATGCAGACTGGAAATGGAACAGTTTTGTATCTTGCTATGAGGACTCTTGAGTGTCTTCCCGTATGATGAGACAGCACGAGTTAGCAATACAGATGTTTTATGTTGACCTTCTGTTGGCATCCGCTTCCTTCTCTGTGTTCCTTTAGTAACTATGATTGTTCACATTGTGAAGTTCAATTTTGGGTTTTGAAGATATCTCCCCAAAGTAAACAAGAAAAGTGCACAATCTTAAAGGAAACCTGTTCTAAGAGAAGTATGTTGGCTGCCATTTCCTGAAAATACTATGTGCCTATCTTTATTTGACTTGAATTCTATAGGTTACTGAATCAGAAAAAGCATGCCGCAACAAAAGTCAAAGCATAGTCAGAGCTCCTGTCCTGCATATTTGTCGCTAACATTTCTTTTTGCATTAATACAAAAAGAAAAAAAAAGAAAATTAACTTCTTAGTGACCAGTGACGTCCATAGTACGTCACTGTCACCGGGCCCGTCTAAACAGACTCCAGGCGGCTAAAGACAGCAGGACTCTGTTTACAATTGTAAAGCCGACTGTCAGCTTTACAATAGAAGCGATCTAGCGACTCAGCTGTCACCCGATCGCTTCTCCGGGCCGGTAAACGGGCTGTCGCCCACCCCCCGCCCGACACCTCCGCCGTGTTTCCCGGGCTCCGCTGCCCCTCCTACGGGCCCAGGACTGTCTTCTCTGGTGTCGGGTGGAAGCTGGGGAGGAGATGGGCAATCCTCCATTCGCCGATGCCCTCTCCTTACTATGGGACTAGGAGCGATGCAGATTACATCACTTCCGGTCCCATAGCTGTAAGTGCTGGGCTCCTAAAGCCCAGCAGTAAGCTATTGAGGTGCGATCTGCACTAATGTGCAATAATGTAAAAAACATTTTTTTAAGTCCCCCCCTCCCTACGAGCACGCGAGTCTTCACGTAAACATGTTTCGGGTGCGCCTTCGTATGAAAACGATGATCTCACTACACAAGTTGGGTATCGCTGCGCACGCCAGAGTGAGAGCAATAATTTTAAGGCCAATATTTATGCGTATCTCTAAATTTATGACCTGTGGGGGCTTTTAAACAGTCATCTATGGTCTTTTCAAGGTACTGATTTTTGTCGCAGTTTCATGGACGCACACGATTTTTTATCTGGGCATGTTGGGTATCTATTTATTCATTTTTATTTAAAAATATATATTGAATTGTGTTTTTGAGCATTTAAGGGCATTTTTCAAAAAATGTTGGGTTTTGATAATACGTTGCGCTACTATCATGCAACATGAACATTGCCACCATTTTATTCTACAGGGTCTTGGCTTTCAGAAAATATATAATGTGTGGGGGTTTGAAGTGTTTTTCAGGCCTAAAATGTGGATTATAACATGGGTACAAAAAAAATAAAAGAAAAAGGCCTTGGTCACTAAGGGGTTCATTTGTAATTTGATTTTGTCCATAAGGGATATGCAGGCGCAGATGCTCAAGGAATTAAACATTAATTTCTTTCTCATTCATTAAGGGACACACGATTCATTCAATCCGAGACAATTGGGTAACAAAAGCTTGTGAACAGCCCTCCCACTCCATTTTTAACCATTTTTAAGTCATTTTTTTTTTCTAAACATAATTTCCATTTAGTCAAGACTTGATCTGCTTTTTTTTTGGTGATGCCTTGGAGGCTGTATTTGGACCCTGGTGGTCTATAGACTGCATGACTTCTGGTACTTTCCAAAACCTTACAAAGAAGGCTGTAAGCATCCTTCTATGCCTTATTCTCCAGAATCTTTATCTGACATTTCTGCAGTGTAGGGCCCTCTAAGCCTTCTGCTGTGGATCCCCTGTCGAATGAAGAGTCTCATAAAGCTGTTCTGGATAAATCTGTCCCTGAGGAACCAATATTTGTCCCTGAGGAACCACAATCAGCTGATATAGCTCCCAAACTTAAATATACCATGTCACTTCTAATTAATGTGATGCAACTCTGCTTAAAACTGAAAAAGCATGTGGCTGCTAATAATACTGTTACTAGTTTGGGATCCTGAGAGGACCCAAAACTGTTAAAACATTTCTAATACACGCCTTACTTGAACCTGCTTTGTATGGAACTTTACAAATCCTGATAAGTTATTTACTCCACCTACACATGTTACTGCCAATATCTATTTGAGGAGGCTTTTTTTAAGAAGTGACCTCTCCCTAGTGTAGAGGGTGCTGTATATTGCCAAAAAAAACCCACTCACCATACCTATTGAAAATGCACCAGTTTTTAAGGATCCTTTTGGGAAATATCTGGAAACTCTTTCCATATCCTTGTTTTGGCAAACCCTGCTATTTAAGCTGCCATAGTCATGATGTCTATTTGCCAATCCTTAGGGGAATGGACTAAGAATAAATCAAATGGAACTAGCTACTGCCTATAATCCAAATTAGTCTCCTGTCTTTGAATATGCGGAAAACTCTTTGGCTAAAATGCAGTCTGCAGAACAGCAATGTAAGAAATGATTGCCGTGCATACCTTTTGTGGCAAAAGTCTATTTGCGGCATCTTTAGACAACTTCATAATGGGTGGATGATACTGATAGTAAAGGTACTAATTTGCCCCAGCAGGAGACACCTAGGCCTCAATCTGGAAACACTTCTCATGCCTTAAAAACAAGGAACTGTTCCTTGTATTATTTTCTAGGCTTCACATTCAAAGGTCAAAACCACCATCAGGGGCCCAATTCAGTTGCAGCGAATGGGCCTCAAAACCAAACTCCAAACGTACAGACAAGTTATTTTCACTATGAAGGGATGCCCCCACGTTCCGAAGTGGGCGGAACTTTGTTGACTTTTGCGGACACCTGGTTAGAAAGTATCTTGAAGAGGGATGATTCCTGATCATGGCGGCTGGACGTGAGTGATCGGAGCTCTGTGCTACCCACCCACTTTATTACCATCTCACTTACTCTACTGTGTCTTGCCTACCACCTCGACATGGGGGAGAAGACTAGCAAAACGGACCCCTGCAAAACTCTAAATGTCTAAATGGTACCTTTCCATTGATCCACCGGATCGTGCCGCTCCACATGACAAGGCCCCCGACAGCTCCTGCAACTTCAACCTCTCCTCCATCCTCCCCCCGAGATTGGAATCCGGAGTCTCCCTCTGCCCAGTTGGATTTCAGTGAGAACCCTGATTTGAGGTCCACCATTCGGATGATCTGGTCTGTGCCTTACCGACGAAGCACGAATTGTGGGACAAGTTGTGGAGCATTCCCTGAAAGCCGACATTCTCTCTCTGTGGGGAGATGACTCGTCTACTTCACAGAGTCGAGCATTCGGTGAACAGGCTGGACTCTCATGCTGCAGCCTTTACATCTCTGCAGACCCACATGCACTCAGTTTTGCAGGTGCAATGCACTTTCTCCTATCATCTAGAGCAGGGGTAGGCAACCTCAGCTCTCCAGCTGTGTTGAAACTACAAATCCCATAAGTCATTGCAAGCCACAGGCATGACTCCCAGAGCCAGAAGCATGATAGGATTTGTAGTTTCAGCACAGCTGGAGAGCCAAGGTTGCCTACCCCTGATCTAGAGGATCAAGAAAATAGAGGTAGGCGAAACAATTTACGTATCCCCGGCCTACCTGAAGCTACTTTAGATGCCGATCTGTCAGATACTGTGCGGGGTGTTTTCAACACCATTCTCTCTAAACCTCCTATGGCTCTTTTGCTGTTTGACAAAGTGCACTGGGCCTTACGCCCTCGGGGCCTTCCTTCAGCTAATCCCAGAGATGTCATCTGCCGTTTGTATTACTTTACGGATAAGGAGGCCATGTTGCAGAAGCTTTGTGAATCACCACTTCAGGAATTTGATGGCACCAAGATTCAGATTTATCCCGACCTTGCCAGACAGACCCTTGCCTGACGCAGAGCTCTCCGACTGCTTTTGGATCTTCTACGCCATGCTGGCATACCCTATCATAGGGGATATCCTTCTTGTCTCATAGCCCATAAAAATGGGAACTCCATTCGCTTTCTGGAGGATTTATTACTCTTCTGTAACACACTCAACATCTGCGTGCCTTCTCTACCTTGCTGGCAGGAGTCAATCGTCCCCATCACCCGCTAGCTGACCAGCTGTGCAAACCAATTTCCACTACACCTCCATCGAGGTCCCGCCAGCACTAATAGCATGGCATGTTTGTGTCTTCCCACTTTATGGTGAGCCTATGTTTTCTACATGCTGCTTATGTCCAGTAACCAGTTCCTCATACTTTATGAGGGTTAGTTATATTGGTATAGTTTGTATTTTTGTATTTGTGAGATGCCTTTTAGTGTCATATGATGTTCTCACGTATATTGTATTTAGTTCATTTGTTTATTCCTTCTCATTAGAACACTACACTGTTTGTGGGCGGAGCACTACTCTTTTCCTGTTAGAACACTGGTCTATTTCTATGTGTTTAGACAGTGTTCCATTCTCCTTCTTTCCATCTTTTAGTGCCTGCTCTGTTGCGATCTGCCTTATTCCCTGCACACTGTGTACGCTGTTGTTCTTTTTGAGCCTCATTCCGCTCCTAAAAATACTGATTGTATGGCTGTATTTTGTTGATTCTACATGTTTTATTGCTATGTTCCAGCTCTTCTCCTATTATTTTTCTCTCCTACTGCCCCTCTTTCTTTTCTCACTTCCCCCCTATCCTATCTCTACTCCTTCTCACAAGACATGGGCGTCCCCTCTGTATTATGCCATCCTTTTTGTGATTACCAATGGTGGACTTGCGTTTGATTTCCTTTTATGTCAGAGGCTTTAACATCCCGGCTAGGTGACATCTCCTCCGTGAGTTACGCAAGATGGAGAGTCGATGTTGCTTTTCTACAGGCCTCACTTGTCTCAAAGAACTCATGTTCACCTAACCTCCTTCTATATCCAAATTGGTATTACAGCGATTCACCTAACAATAAATCACAGGGTGTATCCATTGGTTTTCACAAACACATTTAATTTATTCTTTTTACCTCCATCTCTGATGGGAGATACTTGTTTCTGAAGGGGCGGATTGATGCATCTACCTACACATTTGCCACTATTTACAGTCCTAACTGATCTCAGATCCCATTTCTTAAACAAACTCTTGAATCCCTGACCAATTTCCAAGAAGGTATTTTGGTATTAACAGGAGATTTTAATGTCACCTTAGAACCCTCTCTAGATTCTTCCTCAGGTCACTCTTGCATCTTGTATAAACAAATGCTATCCTTAAAACAAATCCTATATGCTAATGTATGAGTTGTGGTTCATTGGACTCTGTCGAGGACACCCATGCCCTTGCCTGTCTTTCTCCTCTTCATCTTCCCCAATTTCCTTTTTTCTTCCTTTTCATCTTCTCTCTTTCGTTCTTCCTCCCTTATTATTTCTCTTGAATTGTTCTCCCCCCTTCAACACTATTGACCAACACACCCTTCTGACCTGGAGAACCTAGGTCATGATGCATTAACCGCTATATGATATGCTTTATGCTTTAATACTTTCGCTTATGTACCTGTATTCTTTCATGTTTTCTATTGTACATCTTATATTATACTCTGGATTTTTTTAAATTCTTTATTTAAGTATTTACTGACCGAGTGAGGTACAATCTAAGCAAGTAGTACTCTGAATGTTGGTCACACTCTTGTATTGTTTTCAAAACTCAATAAAACTTGATTAAACTAGAACGTATCTTCAATGTTTCGCTCTCTACCACTATCCTGCTTCATGATGTCTAACCTACCTGTGTCTCTGCACAGACTAGCAGACCTCCATGCTTTTAACGCAAGTAGTGAAGCAGTGTAAGGCCTGCTGGTAAGTGTGCTGGGCAATTTTTGTGTTTCTGGAAAGCCCTTCCATGTGCACCTTACTTTGAAAGCTAGTTACAAATTGATTTGTGCAGTTTCCATACTTGTTTTGCACAGACTACCATGTTGCTCTGGCAGAACGTTTGAGCCAATAAGTTATAGCCATTGTTCCAATGGCAGAAAGGTTTCTGGGGTTTTACTACAACTTTTTTACTGTCCCAAAACCAAAAGGGGGCATCTGCCTCATCTTGTATCTAAAGTCCTTGAACATTTTCATTCAAATCCAAAAGATTTGCATAAAATCCACCAGGTCTGTCATAGCCTCCCCCAATTAGGGGGAGGCTATGACAGGCCTGGTGGATTGTATGCATCAGGTCTTTCCAGTGCACCGAGGCTACCTTTTTTTTTGTGGGCACACAACACTACTGGTCGGTCACCCTTCTATTTGGTCTGTCCACCAGTTATTAGCACCAGTTCTATCCTTACTATGCTCCCAGAGTAACCCATTGCTGGACACTTGGATGATCTCCTATTGTAAGAACAGTCAACACAAGTTCTAACTGACAATGTAATACAGACAGTCCAGACCTTAAAAGTTTATGTTTGGATCCTAAACCTCCAGAAATGAGAGCTAGAACATATTGATTGGAGTATCCTTTCTAGACACAGCTAGGACCAGAGTTTTTCTTCCCCAAGGCGGTTTCAGTGTTTCACCTCAACCAAGACATTGTACTTATGTCTTTCTGTCTGTCTCCAGTACACTAAAAGGACATTTATTTTCACTGCTTGGTTGTAGTACATTCTGCACAAGTTTACCTCTCAGCCACTTCTTCCATTAGAAAGACTGATCCTCTTTTTATGATTCCTGATGGTCCCCATAAAGGGGAACTACGGTAGCTTCTCACTCCACCATTGCTCAGTGGCTCAGACAGATTTTCGTACAAGCTTATAATCTTAAGAACAAGGTTCCACCCTTTCCTGTAAAATTGCACTCTACTAGGTCTGTGAGTGCTTCCTAGACAGGAAGACAACTGTTTCAAAGATTTGCGAGGATGCCACCTGATCCTCTGTTCACATGTTTTCTAAGTTTTACTAGGCAGAGGTTCATGCCTCATCTTATAACAAATTTGGGTGTGAGGTCCTCCAGGCAGCTCTTTGAGCTGCAAGCTGCTCCTCATTTCTATTGTTTTTGTTAAGTGATCCTGCTGATATTTTGTAACTGTTGCCCAAAGTTGAATTGTTTTTGGTTGCCCCAGTTGTTTCAGATTAATGTAATTCTGTGTTCCTTAATGAACAGAAAAGAAAACAGGATTTTTGTACTTGCCATAAAATCTATTTCTTGGCGTTTAATAAGGGACCTGGGTTCCACCCCTCTGTTTGTGGTCTACTCATATAACTGCTTCTCTACAAAACTGAAGAATGCTGGAAGTGGGTAAGGTTATATCTGGCTGGGCAACGACTTTATTGTTTGAGGGGGGGCAGTATACCCAATTGTCTCAGATTAACTGAATCCTGTGTCCCTAATGAACTCCAAGAAATGGTGTAAGTAAGTGCAAAAATCCTATTTTAATTACTTTTGTAATAAATAGAGTCCTGTTATATCTACCTGGATATTAACTTTAATTTGTAGAGAAGGAGACATCCTCAGGTTCTTAATTATATCCCTGTATTTTATCAATATCATTGAACACTGTAGGTCCAAGCAGGGCAATTTACACCAATATACTGTTGTGTAAGGTAGTTAAATAGAAAGGGAACAGTTGCCCAGTGCAGAAAGCCTTTTAAGTAAGATAATGAGGGATTGCCAATTTCCTATATTTCTAAAATTGTGATAAAGTCAAAACAACCTGAACTACCACCATTTTGACATATGTATTTGGGTTTTTTTTTTATTACCCAGCAAAAACCTTTGGGCTTTAGAGCAGAATGTATTAAATTCTTTAGTTGCATTTCAAGTAAATATTAAATGCGAACATTTGCTCTTTACCCTAGAGATAATGCTTGATTAATTTTAGGAAGAAGTGTACATTCTGTGCGTTAGACTTGCAATTCAAAGGTGCTTTCATGTTTTGATATTTAGTAGACTTGAGAGGAAAATGGGTGATGCAGAGGAATACTCTCAATATAAGAGGAATTTAAATAATGCTGATCCCTGCATCTGGACTGTAACCTTGGTAGAACTAGATTATACTTTCATGTTCCGTATTTTGAGTATACCTTCATCATGTATTAATATGTCAGTGAGACAGTTGCAAGAATTTATGAAAGTGTCAGATCAGCTTTGCTCTTGGACAAATAATCTCACCTGCTTTATTAATAAAATTGTCTGAAAGTGAAAACTATGCTTTACATTTTAAAGGGTCGTTTAAAGGACATCTAAACCCTAGTCAACTGTTCATGTATGAAACATTAGATTAATATTCAACACTGAAGGAAAATGCTATATTTAAACCTAATTTCACTCTGGGCTTCCTCTGTGTTTAAATATAAGATATTATTTCCTTGAGTAAATGCTCAGCTAAGTTGTATAGAAATGCTGACCTCTTATAAGTAAGAAGTAAGGAATATACAGTACCACATAGACTGAGTGGCCAGATTATTATGACCACCCCATCAGTAGTTCGTTGGGCCACGAGATGACTCCACGAGATGACTTTGTTGGGCCGCCTCGTGACTCCACGAGATGTTGAAAGGTGATGCGAGGAATCTGACACTGCACTGTTGCCCTTCTGCTGTCTTGTACCAGTCTTTACACTCTCCGTTCTGCCCTAACATTGACTAGTCGCTGACGGCCACAATTCGCACGTTCAGACCCAGATTTTCGGCTGACAGTCCAGTCTTTAAACACTTTAACAACAGCTGCTCTTGAACATTTAACGAATACTGCTGTTTTGCTGATACTCGCTCCATGGCTCCGAGCGCCAACAATCATCCCACGTTCAAAGGCTGTTAAATTGCGTTGTTTACCCATATCTTCAGAAAAAAAATCACTTCTACTGTCATGGTAAACAACCTGCTTCCCTATTTATAATGGTCTGGTCCTCTAGCAACTTCAGCGCGAAATTATAGCTAATTTGCATACAAATGTCAGGTGGTCATAGTAATCTGGCCACTCAGTGTACATCTCAATATCAAATAATATAGATGGATTATTTTCCATAAACTGACTTTGAGGTTTCTCTGTAGATAGAAGGAGAATGGTGCAGACAAATCTGATCAGTATACAAAATTGTTTTTTACTGGATCTACAGTATGTAGGACACTATATAAACATACTTATCAGGCACATTGTTTTTCTATTCTCACATGCTGAAACTTCAGAAAATATAATTTAATGATGTTCTTATCTGTATGTTGTGCAACTGTATATCTATTTTAATTGATTCGATTAAAAAAACAAAATGAAATATTAGTGGCAGTATACAGACAATGGCGCTACTGTTGGTTACAAAGGGACTAGTGGAAAATATACTCTTTTTTAAATGGTGGTATTAGAGGCTGTATCTATTGTGTCCCAAAAATCCTTTAACATTGGTGCAAAGAGAACTTTGGATGCTTTTTATGATTTAAACATGTTTAGCTACCATGCTTTTTCTAGTTTACGGTTTTTAGTAGGGAAGAGTGAATTGATTTGCAAGCAATGCAAATCTGCAAATGTATATGAATATATATTCATGCAGGCATTTATGAATCACAGCAGCTTGGATTCCTGAATTGTTTCTTTTTCTGCATATATGCATTGAAATATTCAGGTAAAAAAAAAAACAAATAAAATTTGTCAATTCTCACAATACTCAAGAGTATGTTACATACCAGGTTACTATATATACTGTAAACATGTGGCATGACATGTCTTAACACTTTATTTTGTAAGCAATTATATAATGTGCACCGCAAGATACACTGTAAAATCTAAAAATATGCAACATATGAACAAAGCAACCCTTTAGGTAATGGCATATTACTGGTAACAACACGCATAATGTTTCTGTTCTGTTTTCTCTATAAATCAATAGATTTACAGACATTTTCATCCATCACTAAGATAGCTCCAGCTAGTTTTCAGAGTAGACACAAAATGTACATTTACTTTTGCTAGTCTGTTAAAGTTCAATGCACACAAAATATAAATGTATTCATATGTTACCCTCGCAGACAGAAAAGGTGCAGCTTTTATTTAACTAAGAGCAATCCTCCTAAGGTTATTGCACAAGTTTTTCACCTTAAAACCATGCTATCTTCAGGCTACTTTTAACTGTGAGTTTCTGTAAGCTCTGTATTGAGTGCAGCAAAAAATGGATCCACTCCAGATAAGCATGATACTTATTTTCATGATTAAAGTAAATTATCACAGAATAGAATAATGAATTCAGTTAAGATAACACATGTATCTACCCTTTTGTGTAACCAGTCAGTGTTAATAGTACCATTCACTGTATTGTATGACTATTCTACCTGGTGGACAAATACAGCCATAATAGTTCATGTATATGAAGGTTTTCTTAGAAGCAAACAAACTTGGAATCCAAATGTGCAAGGCCTTAGTTGCATGTTTCTGTAACCAGAACCAGATTAGGTCTGTAATGAAGTTGCTGGTTTCTGCTATTTTTGCAAGGATGGCTGTGGCAGTGATTGCCAGGTTTCAACAGAAATCAAGTTCTAAAACAGTAGCATACCTCAAAGTATATCTAAACCCAAAACAAAAATGTAGTATACCACAGCTTACCAATTGTTAAATGGGGTGGCTGCATTATTTTTTAAAGTTTTTTTTTCTTTAAAGGAGAACTATAGGGTCAGGTCTTTTCCCCATAGTTCTCCTAAGGGTCACGGGAGAACACAAACTAGCGTTCTCCCGTGACCCAAAGCTCAGTATAAAGCGAGCTACAGCTCGCGGTATACTGAGACGCCGCAGCCAGGACGGATCCCGACAAAACTGCCTGGATCCACCCAGCTGCAGGATTGACAGCTTGGTCTGCCTATCCAGAGGCAAAGCCAGCTGTGCCTGCCCCCTCCTCCGTCCGTTTGCTGGAAGATCGCACAGGGGAGGGGGGCAATCCCTGCAGGGAGCCTTGAGTGACAGTCGCGGCTCTCTGCAGGGATAGGAAATACAAAAACCTGTGCTTGTGGAAAATAAAGAAAAGAACCAGAATGGCTAGTAGCTGCTAAACTAAGGCGGCGAGCCCAAAGGGTAAATCAATCAACAGTGTAGCGCTAAAAGCCTCACCATATCAATCCAATTAGTGTTATACCCACAAAGTAGACACAATGTGTTAAATTCGATGCATGTCAATGAAAATACTAAACAATTACTTTCTGTGTGAGTGAAAATCTTTTTCAAAGGAAAACTGTGTATCCATTAAAATCTAACCGTATTAACCCAATTAGTGTTAAACACACAAAAATCGAAACAATGTGTCCCATTCGATGTATATAAATAAATAAAATGCTGAAACAATTAATTTGTATGTGAGTGAAATACTTTTACAAAAACTGTGTAAACGTGAAAATCTACACAACTCGTGACAAATATGTGTATCTGAGAATATATAACATCTCTGTAAGAGAAGTCAAGTGCACCAATCCTTGTGCATGGTTATAGACCAGTGCACAACATATCATCACAAAAAATTATGACAAAACATAAAATGTCATAACATTGTGAATCCAAAAGAAAAGATTTTCAGAGTTTTTTAATCTAAAAATCTGGTGTAGGATGAGTCCTGTGAATTCAAGTGATGGAGCAAATCGTTCTGTTAATGTTCCAAACGAAGACCAAAGCCCAAAGTGTAATAAGTGTCCAATCCAGTGATGTGGTGGTGAAACGAAAAATCCCCTCTAGGGTATGTACTCACCGGACTAAAGATGTTTAAAGGCCGTGTGCAGCACCGGAGTAGAGGTAGCCGTTCGCTGTGTTATCCTCCGTCTTAGCGCCAATGAGGTCTGCCAAATCCTATGTCAGACTTCCGTTTGCCGTCATAAAAAAATAAAGGAATACTCCCATGGTGTAGCAAAATGAAGTAACTTTATTTAAATAGGAAACACGGCTAAAAAGGTTTTTTTAAACAAAGAGCCAAAAAAAAGAATAGAAAACCGGCCGGTCAGTAAAATGACTGCTATGACTGAAGGAGTGACGTAATTGCAGGACCGCCCCTGACGCGTTTCATCATATAGACGTTTTCAAGGGATAGGCAGGTCTCTGCAGGGATAGATCGAGAAGTGAGCGAGCGACGGTATGTGCTCACTTCCCGATCTACTGAGCCGACCTGTGACAGTTTCAGTGTCACAGGTCAGCTCAGATTATGAGGCTGAGTGAAAATCACTCGCCTCATAATTCTCCTTTAATTTCACTTGGTGATGCGACCAGTAACACACTGCCTATCATAGGGTGGTTCCACTCTATGGAGGAACAATGGAGCCACCATAGGACAGCAGTATTGTCAGCCTCTGATAGATGCACTAGCAAATTTACATGTACTTGACTAACATACAGATGTTCCTCGCTTACCGACTTACCTATTTTGCGAAAACTCGCACTTACAACGGACCGCTGATCGACCTCCGACCTTGCACGTCAGCGTCAGTGCGCCGTGTCGCCGGCGGAAGTGGTGTCCTCCGATCTTCACTGCGGGTCCCGGTAAGTATTTTCATTGCCCGATGTACAGTACATGTTCGGCAACGCTATACAGTACTTTACTAATGCAGTACAGTACTGTATAGAGTTCCTCACTTAACGACCAATCTGTTTAACGACCTAGTCGTAGGAACGGAACTCGGGCGTTAAGTGAGGAATACCTGTATTAAATCCAAATTCCAGCTAAGACCTTTTAAGCAGTCACAGGAACAATTTTTTTTGCTGTTTTTTTTTTTGGGACAGCTTGGTCTGCTAAAGGAAGTTGAAAAACAACAGACTTACTGTCTGAATCACCAGCTGAAAATAAAGGCAAAAAGCCTAAAAAGAGAAAACTAATGGATCCACCACATTTAAGGATTGCTATATATTACATTTTTGCTTTTAGGTTTAGATACACTAGATTAAGCTGGAAAAAGCACTCTTTTTTTGGCTTTAAAAAAATGTAGGTATGTTTTTCATATGTTTTATTATGTATAATAAAATAATGCTTTTATCTTTTGAAAAATCTGGCTAGTAGTGAATAGATATGGTGTAATCACTTTTTTGTTGAATGTTAAGGTGTAACACACTATTTTTCAGGAACATTGTTGTTTTTCCTGCAAACTTCACGGTTTTTCAGTACACATAGAAAACATTTCTAGGGCTGTTTTAGTTAAATGGTAAAAATGCTTAGTAATAAATGCTTATTTAACTGTTCTTGCTGTCTAGAGTCAAGAAATATACTATTTTTTTCAGTTACTGTATTGATACAGCTTTACAGTTTGTCTCAGTACTTGGCACAAGTATTGCATTGATGGAGACATTTTGCTTAGATGCGTCATAGCTCTGAAGTTAAAACAATATCCACACTATAAAATTCCAACTCAAAGTTTTAACCAAAAAAATCAGGTTACCTATTCAGCTTGTAGGATACGAGTCCGATGTGATCATTATTATTGTGATAGAAAATGAAAGAGCAACAGTTTACACCATATTAGTGTTTACATTCTACATAAAATGTTAAGTTGTATTAGTAACTCGGAATCATCAAATAAATCAAACAAGCAGGGATTTATTAATACAGAGTAAGTCAATATCAAAAATATCACATAGACGAGGAATGTGACTTTACAGTACCTGTGTGCCTATTTACCAACTAAAACTAATGCTTTGAATGTTTGCATTTATAACAGATTCATTTGTATAATAATATGTCATCTATTATAGAACTTATGGAACAAGTAATCTGCTGGATGATCTAAAGCTGTTGTACCGTACAGCTGGGCAAAAAGGAAAAGGAATATCTTTCATATTTACGGACAATGAGATTAAGGATGAATCATTTCTAGAGTACATGAATAATGTGTTGGCTTCAGGAGAAGTGTCCAACTTGTTTGCAAGGGATGAGATTGATGAAATCACACAAGATTTAATACCTGTCATGAAGAAAGAATATCCACGGCGGGCCCCCACTGCTGAGAACCTTTATGATTATTTCCTCTCCCGTGTTCGCAGTAACTTGCATGTGGTGCTTTGCTTCTCTCCAGTTGGGGAGAAATTCAGAACCAGAGCTCTGAAATTCCCAGGTCTTATTTCTGGATGTACCATGGACTGGTTCCAAAGGTGGCCACGAGATGCTTTGGTTGCTGTTGCCCATCACTTTTTGACTTCTTACAAAATAGAATGTACAGAAGAAGTGAAACAGAGTGTTGTAAACACAATGGGTACATTTCAGGACCTTGTGGCAGAAAAATGTGTGGAATATTTTGAAAGGTTCAGACGCCAGACATATGTCACCCCAAAATCATATCTATCCTTCATTAGTGGCTATAAGGCAATATATGGGGAGAAATATGAAAATGTAGGAAATCTGTCCAACCGCATGAAAACAGGTATGTTTGTTGCATCTCATGTTGATCTGATTGACATCAATGCAATCTAATATTTGTTCACGTAATACAATCAGTGATTTTTTTAATTAAACGTATGATTTTCTCCTCCTTATAATTGGTTACCTAAAACTAAAATTATTAAAGTAAGTTTAGATTGCTACATTCAGATGTTTCTTTAAAACTACATCAGATGTTTTGTGTTTTTGAAAAGGTAAAATGCAGAGCCATTTGGGTCTTGTGTAAAAATATCTGAACGAAAAATGCCCTTATTTGACCTATATAACAAAGCAAAAGCACAGAGACATGGTACTACATTAGAATTTGCATTTTGCATGAATTGTTTATTCCATTCTTTCTGCCTGGTTTGGTGTTTGGTGTCCTTAATGCCATTTGACTCTCTTTTCTAAGATTACTGTTGGCAAGTAATTGAGAACTAGGAAAAGATGTATCACTGGTGAAGGGATATAAAGCAGGGGTCTCAAACTCAATTAAGTCCGGCGCCACTGGACAAATTTTTTAGTCCCGTGGGGGCCGCTACTATATACGGTACCAGTTTTAATGTATGCACGTTACAAGCGGCAACTGTCACCGATTCAAATTAATGATCGTGTGACAGCTGCTACATTTAAACGACTGCACACCGCATGTAATCATATGTGAAAGCATTACATGTAGTTAGGAATCTGTCACTATCCCTGGGTACACAATTGTATATCCAGTAATAGTGATTGTTTTTGTAACCGCATGTAATCATATCACATACGATTACATGCAGGCATGTAAATGCAGCGGCTGTCACCCGATCATTAATTTGAATCAGTGACAGTTGCTGCATCTAAACGCCAGAACAGGGATTCTTGCTGCAGAAAAACGCAAGTTTGTGACACTGGAATACCTAATTGCACCTGAAATATAGGGGACTCCCCCCCCCCATTGCAATCCCCCCGCACACATATTGATACACCCCCCTTCCTATCCCCCCCTCACACATAAAAAAAC
>NW_017306627.1:184410-214110 GCF_000935625.1 Nanorana parkeri | reverse complement strand
AGAACACATATTAAACTCCCCCACCCTCCATCCCAAGCCCCCAGAACACATATTAAACTCCCTCCCAAGCCCCCAGAACACATATTAAACTCTCCCCCTCCCATGCCCTCAGCACACATAATAAGCTTCCCTCCCAAGCCCCCAGCACACTCCTTTCAAGCCCCCTCACCTGCTGGCATCTGTGCAGGGAGGAGGTACATCATCCATCATTCGGCCTGAGCTCGGAACTGACAGAGCTCCGGCCGGAGCTGACAGGAGCAGCTATGCGGTCTGCATCCGATAGAGATGCAGACCGTGTAGCTGCTCCAGCAAGTCGGGCACACGGTCCGTCACTGTGTGACCGACTTGTCAGCTAGCTGCGGGCCGGTACTTTGAGACCCCTGCTATAAAGTATGGCACCCATAAAATGCTGAATTATTATGCCCAATGACATCTCGTCACCTAGGTACTTGAGGCAAATGCCACAGTTCTGGAGATGGATGCTTGGATGTAATAAATTGTAAAAAAATGTGGAATGTAGGTACAGGAACCTCTTTGGTAGCATGATCCCTTCTAAGTTGTATTCCCGCAATACGGCACAACCCTTAAATTAGTTAGCTCTTGTCTCAGTATGGCCACTTTGTAGTATTCTGTATCTCTCTGCAATTTTACACCCTTTTGCAATTGGGCAGCCAAGTGCAATATTGTGCCTCTGTGACTACCAACCTACATAGCCTAATGCTTTGTTTTTTAGTGTGCTAAATTTGTACCAGAAATATCTCTGCAAAAAAACAGCCAGGGTGGCTATAATGTCATATGAGTAAAGTGGCTTTAGCCTGCAGCCTAAGGTACAGACACTATTAAACCATACATTCTTGAAAACCAAACCTATAGTTTGTCCTTGCCCATTCTTTGATAAGAGCAGTGCTCATAGTATTGACTATAGCCTTGATTGAGATGGATGTACTATATTATTTATTGTGTTTTATTTGTTTTCCAGGTCTTGAAAAATTAATGGAAGCCGAAGTCTCTGTTAATCAGTTGTCAAAAGAGCTAGCAGTTAAGGAGAAAGATTTGGCTGTTGCCTCTAAGAAGGCAGATGAGGTCTTGCAGGAAGTGACTCTCAAAGCTCAAGCTGCTGAAAATGTGAAGATGCAGGTTCAAAAGGTGAAAGACAAAGCACAAGTCATTGTGGATGAAATCGCTGTTGCTAAGGCATCTGCCGAGGAGAAACTGGAAGTGGCCAGGCCAGCTCTTCAGGAGGCTGAGGCAGCTTTGCAGGTAACAATTACAAGATGAGCATATCATTACCATGCTGTTTGCCAAACTGCATTTTCTGTTTTAATTCACACTTTAGGGTTTTATTTATGAAGCAGTAAATGTGACATTCATTGTAGGTGTATCTTTCTGGGGCAAGTTTTTTAACCCGTTTGCTGCCATGGACATAAGTTGACTGAGTACCTGGGACCTCCTTTGAGGATGTGAGGATAAAGAGCAGTGAGAGATCATTGAACATCCGTTCCCTGATCTCATTTGTGAAGAATATACCCGGAAGGTTCAGGGCTTTCAACCCCCGGGGCTTTAGAGCTGGAAAAGAAGCTGACCAAGCACGATCTGTGCTTCATCAACTTCAACAGATTGACATTAGGGGCCTAAGAGAACCTGTCACCTGCACTATGTTATCACATTGGGGGCGTATGTGCATGTTGGATGCGCATGCATACGGAAATGACAATTGCTCCAAAGATATTAGGTATCTCCTTTCAGGTCTGTGTTGGAGAAGTAATTCAAGGGCTATCATTTACTGTTAACTCTAAAGTAATGATCTGTAAAGACTTAAAGTATCTTCAGGTTTAAAATGTGCTTTTTAGCATATGTGCAAAAAATAAAAAAACAAATGGCCCTGGCAGCAAAAGGTTTAAATCACAATGATTGATTCACCTGAAGTGAATGTTTGCTGAATGTGACAATAACTACTATATAAACACACCCATAAGATGATTTTTTTTATATTTCATAGTAGACTTCTCATTGCACATAATTTGCTTGCTTGCTAATTGCTTTTAAAAAGTATATTTTTGTTTTGTACAGATTCAATAAATATATATATTTTTTTTTTCCATTACAGTAACAACAAGTGATACATTTAAATAGATGTCCCTTCTAGCTGATGCCTGTGTTTTTTGTAGACATGCATTCTTTAAGGCAAAATATCTTATGTCTTTCAGACTATTAAACCTACTGACATATCAACAGTTCGAAAACTGGGAAGACCTCCTCATTTAATTATGAGAATCATGGACTGTGCTTTGTTGTTGTTCCAAAGAAAGATTGATCCAGTGACAACTGATCCAGACCGGAATTGTGTAAAACCATCCTGGGGAGAAGCCTTGAAACTAATGAACAATGCAGGTTTTCTTAACTCATTGCTGGAGTTTCGGAAGGTAAATATATAACACGTTCAGAGGTAGAGCGTTTTTTCTATAAATGGGATCAGAATTAAACATACAGAGGTGCAGAATGTTTTCTATAGAGTGGATTAGAATTAAATTGTCTGTGGTTGAGTTTTATAAGTAGTGCATACCGAGACCAAAACTCAGAGTACTGTCCCTTAATCTTTGAAAAGTTAATTATGTTCCTACCACAGCTAGTACACTAAATTGTATTGTTTTATAAAAGTGCTATATGTGTCCTTACTAGAGTGATGGAGTTCTTCCATCAGACGCAAATGATCCACCCGTGTCAACCACTCTGCCACCGTGTGTGTTTGGTTTGAGCGCCAGTGTGTGGGGATGAGAGTTTTCGCTGCATTGAGCATAAAGGGAATTACCGATCTCTTATATGAGCGCATTGAAAGGGGGTTAGATGGAAGAGGCACAGCCAGGGGTCCAAGTGTGTAGGTATACCGCTAATGGTGGAAATGAGACGGGTGACGTCTCCCCAGAACTGTTGTATGTGCGGGCAATCCCACCATAAGTGAGCATACGTGCCTTGAGCTCCGCATGATCTCCAACACAGCGGGGAGTTTGCCTGGTTGATGGCATGGGTGATGGTAGGTACCTGATACCACCTCGCGAGAAGTTTGAAGTTGACTTCCATCATGTAGCTATCCGGGGAGGCAGAGGAGCACATATGCACGGAATATTCCGTGCGTCAAAGGCACGTTTAGTGTCCGATTCCAGCAGCTCTCTAAGTCGTTCTCGTTTGAGGGTAAGTGTTTGATATGTAGAGCTGTCAGCAGTAATTTTATTAGATATTTCTAGAGAATGTATTTCGGACAGTAACAGTTGTAGCTGCACAACCCAATCCCTCTTCTTCCTGGAGCCTATGGCAATCAGCGTACCCTGGATCACTGACTTGTGGGCTTCCCAGAGGACTGCAGGGGAAACAGATTCCTGGGCGTTTTCCCTGAAGTAGGTATCTATATTGGCAGCCACGGTTGCAACAACCATTGGGTCGTGGAGGAGGCATTCATTAAGCCGCCAATTGTAGCTTCTAGTTGGGGCATTCGCTAAAGTAAGTAATACAGATACCGGAGCCTGGTCCGATAAAGTAAGAGGGAGTATAGTCGCGGCTTGTACCGCTTCTAGAAGGAAGTGGTCTAAGAAGAGCATGTCTAACCGCGAGTAGGAGTTATGGACAGAGGAGTAGTGGGAGTAGTCCCTCTCACTGGGGTGAAGTACTCTCCATACATCAACCAGGTGGAGACCATGTAGCATTCTGCGTACAGTATTAAGGTGTGATTTAGGGTTACGTGCATGGCTTGTGGATGTGTCCATGGATGGGTCCATGCAAAAGTTAAAATCCCACGGCACCATCAGGTGACCGAAACGAAAGCTCCGAAGTTTATCCAATATTTTTCTAAAGTAGGAAGCTGGTGAGGAATTCGGACAGTAAACGTTCGCCACAGTATATATAACACCATATAATTCAACATGAAGAAAAAGGAACCTGCCCTCCGGGTCAACCATTCTATCAGTGACCGTAAAGGGAATATCCTTTCCAAATCCTATGGCGACCCCACGCCCCCGCTTGGTAGGGGACGTGCAGTGGTACCAGTGTGGAAAGTACCCAGAATGCAAACGTAACGCAGAATCATGAGCGATATGAGTCTCCTGCAAGAAAACCACGTCAGCCCGCAATCTGTGTAGCTTAGCCAATACTTTGTGCCTTTTGGCGGGGGCATTAAGCCCCTGACATTGTATGTCACCAGGCGTAGGGACGCCATCATGGATATGGAATGATATGCGACCAAAACATCAAGCGACCCAGACCCAGGAAAAGAACCACAAAGGGAAGGGAAGGGAGACTTACAAGGGGGGACAAAGACATCAACAAGGACACGGGGGAACACATATAGGACAGAGAACATCTTGTAAAAACCACACCCATCCACACCACATACTTCCCAACCAACCATACACACTTGACTCTCATACCTAATCTAAACACAAAATGACTCAACATAGTAAAACGAGCAAGACCGGACACTCCCCACGTATCCCCTGTGTCCCTCCAACTCTATCCTATTAGCGGGTTGAAACTAACCACTTCTCCTGCACCCACTTCCATCCACATCCCATTGATTTCATATTCTCTCCCCTTATTCTTTTTTCTGAGAACCTATAGAACCATTTCTATCTATAACACCTCTTTGACCCAATTAGGATATGGAACAGATAAACTACAAAAACCTCAATTAATAAAAAACAAAAATAAAAAAAAGGGAAAAATCCATCTACCTACACTTACATACATGCAAACGCATACAAGGCTCAAAATCTCCACTCGCCCCCTCGCTAGCGGCAAGCGAAAACCGCGAGGGGGCGAGTGGAAACAAAACCACTGAGTGAGACACTCAGTTGTGGACCTAGTGCCCAACTCCCGGAGGGATCCTAGGTAACTTGCCGTACGCGGCTGCTCACACCCGAGCATCTTCCCATACCAAGGATGGCCGCTTGACGGCCGCCATCCCTACTAAGGTCCTCTCCTTTATCCTAACGACGGCATAACATCCTGCCTGCGCACGAGGATTATGGGAGCTGTAATTCCACTTTTACAGCGCCTCCGTGACAGCAATGGGTAAGTGTGTTGCGTAGGGGGTATTGGGTTAGATTTTATTGTTGCGGTGGTCCCGTGTCCCGGTGCTCCATCATCCCATCAGACCCGTAACCCCAATCCGATCTGATAAAGTCACGGGACAGAACACCGCACCCCACGGACGTCGCAATACAGGAGAAGGCCCGGGGTGGACTGGCAGACCACGAGAGGGGCCCCAACAGCTTCATATGCTGCAAGTCCCCTTCATGCCGCCTAAGCTGCAATAGCTATGCATGGGACCGGAATTAGTCCCAAGTGTCCGGCCCCTGCCAGCAGGTAATTGAGGAGGACATAGAGATGGGTCGGGGTGCCATGTGTGTATCATGGATGTACGCATATGTGTGATATCCTGTGCGTTGTGCTGTGGCTGCATATGTAATGTCCTGTGCATTGTGCTGTGGCTATACAGTATGGTTAATGTCCTGTGTGTTGTGCTTTGGCTATATGTGTAATGTCCTGTGCGTTGTGCTGTGACTGCATATGTAATGTCCTGTGCATTGTGCTGTGGCTGCATGTGTAATGTCATGTGTAATGTAAATTGTTTTGTTAATGGGAAGAGGACTCCTCTGGGAAGGGAAAGGTGACAGATTTTGTTTTTCTTTCTTTTAAAGCAAATGTGTACCCAGTCAAAAATACATGAAACTGATAACTATTAAGACTTCCCTAGCACTGTTTTAACAAATTCCCCATCCAAAGGGAAACTCTTGGTGAAACTATAAATCTCTAAACCAGAAGTAAATTTCATTAGATTAAATGTATCTTATAATTCTGGCAAATAAATATATCTAGTTGAAAAGGTAATATGTTAAATTGTGCATACCCTTGTTAGTTAGTAGAGAGTGTAAACCATTTTAAGTGACTTTTGAGTGACTCATTAGTGTGTCCTTTAAAATGTTAATTGCAGGAATCAAACCTTAAGTCGGGTATACACATGTCTATTTTTTTCCTTCAACCTGCAGGCTGAACAAAAAAAATAGAACAGAGTCCTCCATCAACACTTATGATCATTGATCGACTACTTCCTCACTGTTTGCATTGCATTCTGACAGCAGCCATGGCTGCTGTCAGAATAGCCGAACTGACTGGCTGCCAGCTCAGTTCGGCCGAGCATTTCCAGCCTGCCCCTTCTGTCAGCTGATCAAGGGATGCTGAGCGAAAGGGTGTCGACAGCGGCACCCACTGTGCGAATTTGGGCTGGTTCATCAGCAAGCAGCCGAAATTCGTACCCGGTGCACCCTACTGTAGAGATGAAAATGTCACTTATACAGTCTGTGTAAGTGCTATTAACACATTAACACAACTATAAATGCACTATAAGCAGGTTAATTGTTGGTTTAAATACTATGAGTGGTAACCCACTCAGTTACCAATGATAACAATGATAATATAAGAGTATGTGATATGATTATTGACAGTACCTCACTGCTGATTTTAGAATCCTTTAAGCAGTAAAAACTCTTGTAAAATGAAATGGAATAGCAAGGTGTAATAAATAATAAGCCTAATAAAATACAGTGATCATCACCTTACAACCAAATCATTAAAGCCATAAACATAAATAAATACTAATAATAGATTTATTTATATGTAAATAGACAAATGTAGTTGTCATTTAAGACAGTTTTAGTATTTTATAAATAAAAGGGTGATAAAAAAATGGTCCACACATTGATATATTAAGATGCAGCTATATATACCGTATAGCAATAACAGTCAATCACTTACGATCATTACATTGATACAAAGCAAATTATAGCTTCAGGATATACAATACAGTGATATACCTGACATGCCAATCTCAAAACCCCTTTGGACATATATTGAGCCTAACAAGCGTCTCTCTCCCTCTCTCTTACCACACCATGGTACTGTCTGCTGGAAAGCACTCCTCGGAACTTCACGCACTATTGTGCAGAGACCGGCCTGTTCCCACTTACAAAGCAGTGTCAGCGGTGTCCTTCATCTGCTCCAAAATAGTGTTTCTAACAATGGATACATGTGATTCCTGATCCCATATAATCAAATATAGACTGACAAATGAACTCATAATGTAAATAATGCATATGTATGCTGGTGAATTTCAGTTGTAGTTACACAGACCAATACTGTCAACTGATGGATTTGTCAAAGCAGAAGTGCATGCATCAGACTGGTGCCTAAGGCTGCTATTTCAGAAACACTGATCAGATAATCAGGTCATTGGACATATTGAATTCCATAACAGTATGTAATTAAGGAGAAAGTGTGTTTGCAGATTGCCACATACAAAATTACTCTTCAGCTACTGAAGGTCAATTTTACTGTCCTGTGCCACCCATTGGAACAATGACATCCTCTTTCTGTATGTATTTACTGTTTCACACAATATGAGATCATTAGAGTTTTATTCATCATGCTTTATAGAACTTCACTCATAATACATTCAGGTTATAGTTTTTCTGACCTTCGGTGTTTACCTTACTACATAAAAACACACTTGTTAATGTTCCAGCAGAGATGCAAAATTAGCTACATTATCCACATGGAAGGTGGTATAATGCATTCTATAAGGGTGTTTCATCAAATTAAGTCTTTTGCCCTCTTTTAATCTAAGCCTCTTATTTATACTTTACCCTATTGCAGTGCAAAAGTATGGTCTGTGGACCTTCCCCCAACAACACAACATATCTGGCCAATTCCAATTTGCCAATATGTGCAAGTTCTGATTACCCACACAATCCTGAACATTCCACAATGAGCAGGTAAATCTGCACTTGTAATGTGGTAAATACATCAAATATAGAGAATTTTCAATAATTTTTACAAAGAGAGATGGAAAGTAATAGAACGTAGTGGAAGAACATGTGATACATACATACAGTGCTATACCCTTTACCTGTAACCAGAAACTGATTGCTATTGAAACTTAAAATCTAGGGAAATCAATAAAATCTAAGACAGGGTATTGTGAGGGCTGACTTTCTTAGAATAATATGACTCTAGTGAGTGGTTAACAGTGTAAGGTTTCTGGTCTTCATTTGGCTTCCAGTATGCAGCATAACTAGAGGTGAGAGATTGTTAAAAGGTGGCCTATATTGAGTATGTTGCTAGGTCTTCTCATCTCTACAACATATGGTCAGGCCTTGTTCCGAGGCATAGAGATGGTATTGTCCATGGTATATCAAGATTGTATTTTCCCATTAATTAAAAAATCCCCATTGCAATGTAATGATGCTGTTCTAGCCTTATACTTAAGTGTTATGCAGATGGCCAAATAAAATATTTCTATAATTTAATGTCTTTGCTTTTTTTTTTTAAATAAATATGCCTTTTAGATATTGCTGACCAACGGTGATCCCTATTTTAAATCTTTCCTCAACTCTTGTTCTTATTCTTATATCTTTTGTATTAAAAGCAGTATTGCACTGCGCTGTTTTCTGAATTCTCTGTATCATAACTGTATCCTAATACTGTACCTATTACATTTAGGACTCCATCACAGAAGAAATGGTTGAACTGCTGCAGCCTTATTTGGACATGGAAGACTACAACCTTGAATCAGCTAAAAAAGTGTGTGGCAATGTAGCAGGTCTCTGCTCCTGGACACAAGCCATGGCATATTTCTATGGAATTAACAAGGAGGTTCTTCCCTTAAAGGTATGGAGCCCATGTTCACTATGGTAATAATGTTACCATAATGTAATGAGTGCAACATATCATATTTACCACACACTGCCTTACAACTATTTGATATTCTGTTACATTATTTGATCATCCAAAACATGAAAATGAATTGACCTTTTTCTTCATGTTAGTCAAAAAATGGCATACGGGCATAGTTATGCTCCACATAATTTGTTACATAATAGGTATGTGATTTCCCTCTGAGCTCAATTTCTAAATCTCTATGAAGATAAAAGCGGTTGATTTACCAAAGGCAAACAGTTCACTTTGCAAGGGAATATGCACTTTGCGGGGGAAGTTTCTTTTAGTTTGGTGAATGTGCTGATAGATCACTTTGCAAAGAATACCCATTCATGTGCGTGGAAAATAAAAAACTGTATTTTTGCTTGCACGTGATTGAGTAATGGAAGTCAGCAGAGCTTCACCTCATTCACTAAGCTAAGGAGGAACGTCTCTTGTAAAGTGCAAATTCCCTTGCAAAGTGAACAGCCTATCTGTCTTTAGTAAATCAACCCCAACGAATGTAAATAAAAAATGATAACTTATAGTTCTTGTTAACATTATTGTCATGTGCAGAATCATGGTCAGCCAAGATTTTCTTCCACAGTCACTGTCAAGATTCACATATGTGGTAAGATTTTTCCTGTCTAATAGGTTTTGCCAAAAGTCACTCTGTGCCTTGGGTGAAGACAAGTCCAGATTCCAACTAGCAAAGATCAAATACCAAACGGCAAGGATGGGAAATGCACTTGTACAATTTTTTCTGACATCAATTAATATTAACTGCTGTGGAAGACACCAAATTTAGACTGGATATCACAAACCAGTTACTCTTTTCAAAAGGCAGCATGGTGGATATGCAGATAGCACTGTTGTCTTGCTGTACATAAATTCTGGGCTCAGTTCCAAAAAGGAACACTACCTACATGGAGTATGCATATGTTTTTAATCCAAAACATTACTAGCATATTAAGCAGGCACTTAATATGACATATTAAGCAGACACTCAGGAGTTAAATCTTACAAATGCATACCAATACCTTATATGTGATGCTATTCTTTTTAATTTGCTCTGCAGAAATAAACAATTGGGTATTTGATATTAAACATAATGCTATCTGCGTTACTCTCTATTAGAGTTTCATTCGGCAGTGATCTTCAATAAGGCCTGGTTCACACCTGAACGTTTTGTATATGCGCGTCACACACGTGTTTTTCCCCCGCCAGTTTGCACGTTTTTTGCGCGTTTTCGTATTTTTTAAAACGCACGACGCACGCGCGTTTTGGAGCGACAACAGAGGTGTCCAATGAAAAAGAATTCCGGTCTTTCCGCAAGCGTCCAATGAAAGACTCTGGAGACGCAGCATTTCCTTTTCCTGTATCCAAAAGACCGTGTGGTGTCTTTGTCTTTTGTGCAGAGGAGAGATTCGATTTCTGAGTGCTTTTTTGAGTTATTATGGATCTGGCTACACAAAGACGGACTGCAGCAGTCGTTGCAGCAGTGCGCTTGATGCAATTGAGGAGAAGGAGAGAGAGTATGCGACGGTTCTGGGTTCATCCGGTCATAGCGAACCGTGAAGAAAGAGGCCAGTTCTGGGCCATGTATGAGACGCTTCGTGGACATGAGGAGAAGTTTTTCAGCTATACCCGCATGCCCAAAAATAGGTTAGTACATAAACAATTGTTAGTGCTTATTGTTGTTCTGTCTAATTGCTAGTATTGACCACAAACCTTTATATATATTACAGTTTTGATGAGCTACTGGGATTGCTGTCGGTTGAGTTGGAGCGTCAGGACACCTTCATGCGTGACAGCACTCCACCCCCCGAAAGATTAGTTATTACCTTGCGGTAAGTTCACTACATCATTCCTTTGTAGAATTAAAGACCAATGAAAAGAAGCATAAATCTGATCTGTCACAGTACTGTCATTACCCCCCTCCTTTTAAATGATAATCTGTTTACAAGAGTTATATATGAAATTGTATATTAATGCTATATTAATGCTCTATGTGTTGTGCCTTTTGCTGTAGTGTCCTGTGCGTTGTGCTGTTCTGACATAGGTGTCTTTGTGATATGCATGTTGACGTATGGCATGTGTGACCCTCCTACATATGTTTAACCCAACCTTTTATAGAATAAAATCCTAACAATATTTTAAACCTTCATCTTGAACCCACAAAAAAACACACAAACTCATTGTAAAATGTTAATTAACATTTACTATATAAAAATAACATAAACTTAAACGTAAACTTTCCTGCTCAAATGGGTAGGAGGAGAAAACGAAAACGTTTAATACTCAAATTATAAATTTTGATAATTTGGACGCGCCAAGTGCTCCTCAACCTGCATGGGATAGTCTGCTGATTGCTGTGTGTAGGTGGTGGAGCTATGTGCCAGGCTGGTGGTGGGATACACATATGGGGAATGTGGTTGTGGGTGCCATGTTTCTGGGTGGTGCATGGATGTGTGTGGGTATGCATGGGTGTGTGAGTGCATGGGTGCGACGTGCTGTGGATGCTGAATTGGTGGGGCTGGTAAGTGTGGTAAGGGTGCAGTGTCAGGTTGTCTGGAGACACTTTTCAAAATAGCAGCGTCAATGGCCCTGGTGATAGTTTCACGAATTTCGGTCTGTCCATCTTCAGGCACCTTTTTCGATTTGTCCTCCAGGCTCAGGAGGAAATGTGCCTCGCACGAAAGCCTGTCCGAGGACGTGCTACTGCGCATTCGCCGGCGTGATGACGTCACCGCGCCGTATTGCCGCGATGACGTCACGCCGCACGGGGCGTGACCCGCTGGGCCGTCTTACATCTGCGCCTGCGCGGCCGGGATGTGCCGGTGGACGCCCTCTATGTCTGCGTCCCTGCAGAGGGACTCGGCATCTTCCGCGGGCAGGTACCTGACAGTAGCGGTGTGGGGCACTGGCAGCCGAGCCACTACGGTATTCCCGCTGCTTTCTACGGTGGATACTGCCCTTTGTATTCGTAGGAGACAAAGCATTTGCTCTTAGTGAGCATTTAATGAGGCCCTACTCCAGTCATGGGCTAATCCTGGAGAAGAGGGTCTTCAATTATAGGCTCACCCGAGCACGCAGGGTTGTGGAGTGTGCCTTTGGCATACTCTCCAATAAATGGCGCTTCCTGCACTCGCCAATTAACCTCAAAATCGAAAACGCCATCTCTGCGGTGAAAGCAGCCTGTGCCCTTCACAATTTTGTGCGTTGCAGAGATGGGTTCAATTTTGACGATTCATTGGCGCATTGCATGGAGAGTAGCCATTGCAGCGCCAGCCGTGGAACAACGAATGGTGGCAGCATTCGTGACGGTTTTGCTGCATACTTCATGTCACCTGAGGGGGAGGTGTCATGGCAGATGCAAGCGATTCAGTCTTGATTCCCCTCATTTTCCCTTGATCTGATACCAATAAAATATATTTGAATTGAAAACAGACTTGAGTATTGTTTTTTATAAATAGATGCACGCAAGTCACATGCAAACACTACACGCAATTCAAATGTAAACAATACACGCACTTCACATTAACACACTTCATGCACGCATGCTACATGTAAAGACTACACGTATCTGACATTAAAACACTGCACGCCTGTCACATAAAAGCACTGCTAGCATCTGACATAAAAAACACTGCACGCATGTCACATTAAAATACTGCACGTATGGGACATAAAAAACACTGCACGTATGGGACCTATAAAAAACTTCACGCATGGGACATAAAAAAACACTGCATGCATGGGACCTATAAAACACTGCATGCATGGGACATAAAAAACACGGCATGCATGGGACATAAAAAACACTGCACGCATGGGACCTATAAAACACTGTACGCATGGGACATTAAAAAAAACTGCACGCATGTCACATTAAAATACTGCACGCATGGGACATGCATGTCACACTGCACGCACGCACTGCACGCATTTCACAATAAAATACTGCACGCACGGGACCTATAAAAAAACTGCACGCATGGGACATAAAAAAACACTGCACGCATGTCACAATTAAAATACTGCACGCATGGGACATACAAAACACTGCACGCATGTCACAATAAAATACTGCACGCATGGGACCTATAAAAAACTGCATGCATGGGACATGCAAAACTGCACGCATGTCACAATAAAATACTGCACGCATGGGACCTATACAAAACTACACGCATGGGACATTAAAAAAAACACTGCACGCATGTCATAATTAAAATACTGCACGCATGGGACATACAAAAACACTGCACGCATGTCACAATAAAATACTGCACGCATGGGGCATAAAAACACTGCACGCATGTGACATAAAAAAACACTGCACGCATGTCACAATTAAAATACTGCACGCATGGGACATACAAAACACTGCACGCATGTCACAATAAAATACTGCACGCATGGGACATAAAAACACTGCACGCATGTGACATAAAAAAACACTGCACGCATGTCACATTAAAATACTGCACGCATGTCACATTACAATACTGCACGCATGGGACCTATAAAATACTGCACGCATGTCACATTTAAATACTGCACGCATGTCACATTACAACAGTGCACGCATGTCACATTACAACAGTGCACGCATGTCACATTACAACAGTGCATGCATTCTGCAAAAAAAATATTAAACACATAAAAACATTGCTGACATGTACCTTTTGATCCTTTCACTTGTTTGGAGTATGTTTCCCAATCAGGCCATGTAGCTTCACAAACATCTTGCCAGGCACGTTGCCTGATTCTCCGTTTTTTGTAGTCTGCATGTCTCATATCGTAGAGACAGGGTTTTGCCTGCACCAGCCGTATGAATGCCTCTGAATCAAGTAGGCCACATGCACTGGAATCCTCCATCTTGCTCTTCTTCTTGCTCACACAACAAGTTGCAGAGGGGAGTGGTCTGTTGCCATGTGTGGAACGCGCGTTCTATGCGTGATTTTTGCTTAAAAAATGCGCAAAAACTAATTTCGGCCGTTCCCATGGAAGTCTATGACCGCGAACGTGCTACAAAACGGCCCAATACGCCGCAAAGAAGCTCCTGTACATTTCAGGCGTGGGCCGTTTTGTAGCGCGTTAGGGACGGGCGGAAATACAGAAAGGTGGGAACGAGACCATTGACTACAATGCAATTTAGATTTTTGAGCGTTTTGTAGAGCGTTTTGTAGAGCGTTTTGTAGAGCGTTCGTCGAGCGTAGAACGCGCTACAAAACGGTCAGGTGTGAACGAGGGCTTAATATATTTACCTTCTTTAATTTTATTACAGAGGTTTTTTAAAAAAATCTAAACATTTAAAATTCACAGCAAATTTTAATATAGCTACATTTGAGCTACAGGTCTCAATGTTTCCCAACTATTTAGTATATGCAGTATTTTATTAGTAGTGCTATATTTCCTATTGGGTAAAAATGTGTAACATTGTGTTACATTCAGTTTCATTATATATTTATGTTGTTCCATCTCCCACCTGCTATTCTTCAGGCATATTCTCCTGATTAGCGGGAGTTAGCTGTGCACAATGAGAATAATTAGCTCTTGATGGAGTTAAAATTGGAAACTGTTAAGTACTTTCAGCAAACTTTCAAGAATCTGATTTTAGGTTTAGTTTCCAGACATCTAAGTAGCTACTTAGTGCCCATTTTTTCCATGTTCATATTCCATGTTCTGTTCTACTGGAACTGACATATTATTGTTAAAATATTCAAATATGCAAATCTGATTTGGACTTAGCAGAACAAACTTCATAATTGGAAATAGTATATATTATAAAAACGTGTGCTACAGTACTCACTGTAATCCACCGTGATTTTTTCAGACTGAACTTAATGGATATGTATCTTTTTCAGCCTAACTATAGTATAACAATGTACTGGTATAAAAGAAGCATTTTTGTACCTTTTCAGCTTGATTATTTTACTATTTACACACTTTTTGTGATGTCTATTAAATGTCTGTGACCTTTTGCTGGATATTAAAGACCATTATGAAAGCATACTAAGCATATATTATAAACATACATTAATATTTAATGACTCAAAACATGGGAAAAATTGTGAACTTTCCCTAAAGTACCGTATTTTTCGCTCCATAAGACGCACTTTTTTTCCCCCAAAAGGAGGGGGAAAATGTGCCTGCGTCTTATGGAGCGAATACCTATCGCCCGACGCCCGGGACATGCAGTTTCGGGCGCCGGGCGAGTAGTTTCTTTTTGTACATTCAGCCCTGCTCCTGACAAGCAGAGCTGAATGTACAGTGGGAGCCGCTGTTCGTTTAATACAAGGGATCTAATTAGATCCCTTGTATTAAATCGAGCGGCGGCGGTATCGGCGATCGTGTCTGCCCCCCGCCGTGGTTTTCTGGGTACCCCGTTCCTCTGGGGGACCGTGACCCGTCACGGTCCCCCATAGGAGCTCACCATAGAGCCCATTGAGCAGACGAAGAACGTCGTTCTTCGTCTGCTCCGTGTGATTACTGAGACAGTGCCACCTGTCTCAGCAGTCACTAACTGCAGCTTCTGTGACAGAATTTCTGTCATAGAATTTCTGTCACAGAAGCCATGCGTCCTATCGTCCGGAGCGTCTTATAGACCGCAAAATACGGTATATGATAAACCTAACTGAACCATTAATATGAGTCTGTGAAGGTTCTCATTTATCCAGGTCATGGGATAGCTAGTTAGTCACTGGTATGGAGGACCAGAGCTACGAGACAAGGCTACTAAATTTAAACGTGTTCACATTGGAGGTGAGGAGATTAAGGGGGGATATGATCTCCATGTATAAAATGTTCAATGGTGGTAGCAACATTAGCGATAAACTGTTTAAAATTAACTCCATTACAAAAACTAGAGGTCACCACCTAAAATTGGTGGACAAAAAATTCCAGCACAAGGGGCGCAGGGGGTTCTTCACAGTAAGATCAGTTAGGGCCTGGAACTCACTGCCATAGGCGGTGATTTCAGCAAATAATGTGGAATTGTTCAAGAAACTTTTGGACGATTTCTTAAGAGACCGTAATATACATGGGTACAGGTACTCCTAGAATGAGATCCTAATAGGTTGGACTTGATGGACTAATGTCTTTATTCAACCTCAAATACTATGTAACTTTCTTCTGGACTTTTTCTGTTATGATAAACATGTTTCTTAGCTTATCTAAGCCACTTCTTCAGTTCTGACAAGTGTCAAGAAAATCCCCCTGTGTTTATTTTCACACAGGTAGCACACACATCTTAATCCAAACCATGGAAAGGCAGACGTTGATTGACCAAGAACAGGATGGGAGGTGTGAAAGTTATAAAACCACTCTGTTCTAATTACATAATCCCATGATTGCCAATTTAATCGAAGGTTTAACCCCTAAACAGATTTCCTGATGCCAAGGATGGGATTATGTAACTAGAAAAAGTGGTTCCAAACTTTCACACCTCCCATTCTGTTTTGGAACAATCAGTACACACTGAGTGGCCAGACTATTATGACCACCTGACGTTTGTAGGCAAATTAGCTATAATTAGCTATAATTTCGCGCTGAAGTTGCTAGAGGGCCAGGCCATTATAAATAGGGAACCAGGTTGTTTACCACGACAGTAGAAGTGATTTTTTTCTGAAGATATGGGTAAACAACGCGATTTAACAGCCTTTGAACGTGGGATGATTGTTGGCGCTTGGAGCCATGGAGCGAGTATCAGCAAAACATCAGAATTCGGTAAATGTTCAAGAGCAGCTGTTGTTAAAGTGTTTAAAGACTGGACTGTCAGCCGAAAATCTGGGTCTGAACGTGCGAATTGTGGCCGTCAGCGACTAGTCAATGTTAGGGCAGAACAGAGAGTATAAAGATTGGTACAAGACAACAGAAGGGCAACAGTGCAGTGTCAGATTCCTCGCATCACCTTTCAACATCTCGTGGAGTCACGAAGCGGCCTAACGAAGTCATCTCGTTGAGTCATCTCTGGCCCAACGAAGTACTGATGGGGTGGTCATAATAATCTGGCCACTCAGTGTATGCCTCACTATTGTGATTGGACTAAGGTGTATGTGCTACCGTGTGTATATAAATGTTTTGGGATTTTCCTGACACTCATCAGAACTGCAGAAGTGGCTTTGACAAGCTACAAAACATTATCAACATTACAGAACAAATCCAGTTGAATGTGACTCACTACTACTAGCCATCCCATTTGAGGCACATTTGTGATGTATTTACCATGCCATCACATTGCAGTCACATGCAAAACAGTACACAGTTTATGTAACATTAAACACTACTCCATACATTCCAGTCCAAAATTCAAGTATCAAATTCCATTGAAGAACAAATGCTGCACAGATGTTTGTCAGATGTAAAACACAAATAATTTTTAGCATCTCTAGTTAAATCACACTTCTCTGTCCATGGTTTAGGTGGAGCACATGTTGTCACATGTTGTCATGCATACAGGTGCTGTGTATAGTTTGGAGGAAGTATAATATCTACTTAGATACCTTCTCCTGGAAGATGTAATGCAGTCTCTTCATGAGACAAAATTAATGGTCCTTAACACATATTTTATTGTCCTTTCTCGACTGAAAAATAACATTATAGCAGATTATTCTTAATAGTCCTTAACACATATTTTATTTGTCCTTTCTCGACTGAAAAAAAACATTATAGCAGAATACTCTCTGCTGATACCACTGCTTGTGGCAAAGATTTCCAAAATGTAACCACTCTGACTAAGAAGAAGCCCCTACGCCCTTTGTGGTTAAATCTTTTCTTTACCAATTTTAGGTGATGGCCTCTAGTCCTTGTTAGTCCTTGGAGTTTACTGTAAAAGGTTTACTGCTGATATTGTCATCCACACCAAACATTTTGTACATGAAAATCATGTCCCCTCTTAGTCCAAATTTAGCAACCTTGTTAGATAGCTTTGATCCCCAGGTCCCTAATGAGTTTGGTTGCCCTTCTCCGGACTCTCTCCAGCTCCAGGACATCATTTCTGTGGATTGGGGACCAAAACTGAACTGCATACTCCAGATGAGACTGAACCAGCGATCTTTAAAGTGGCAACATTTTTGAGTTGTCTCTACAGTACATTCCCATTTTAATACAAGACAGTACTCTGCTAGCTTTGTTTACCACAGCCTGGCATTGCAAAATATTATTCAGTCTGTTGTCTACTATGACACCCAAATCTTTTTCCATTTCTGACTTTCCTAGTGGAGTACCCATTAATGTATATTGTGCTTGCCTGTTTTTAACCCCAAGATGCATTACTTTACATTTATTAACATTGAACCTCATCTGCCCAATCGTTGCCCACTCCCCTATTTTATCCAGGTCCTCCTGTAATGTTATAATGTCTAAGTCTGTGTCTATTTCCCTCCCAATTTTAGTATCATCTGCAAATACAGAAACATGGCTATTAACACCCTCCCCAATATAATTAATATGTGTGATTACTGAGACAGTGCCACCTGTCTCAGCAGTCACTAACTGCAGCTTCTGTGACAGAATTTCTGTCATAGAATTTCTGTCACAGAAGCCATGCGTCCTATCGTCCGGAGCGTCTTATAGACCGCAAAATACGGTATATGATAAACCTAACTGAACCATTAATATGAGTCTGTGAAGGTTCTCATTTATCCAGGTCATGGGATAGCTAGTTAGTCACTGGTATGGAGGACCAGAGCTACGAGACAAGGCTACTAAATTTAAACGTGTTCACATTGGAGGTGAGGAGATTAAGGGGGGATATGATCTCCATGTATAAAATGTTCAATGGTGGTAGCAACATTAGCGATAAACTGTTTAAAATTAACTCCATTACAAAAACTAGAGGTCACCACCTAAAATTGGTGGACAAAAAATTCCAGCACAAGGGGCGCAGGGGGTTCTTCACAGTAAGATCAGTTAGGGCCTGGAACTCACTGCCATAGGCGGTGATTTCAGCAAATAATGTGGAATTGTTCAAGAAACTTTTGGACGATTTCTTAAGAGACCGTAATATACATGGGTACAGGTACTCCTAGAATGAGATCCTAATAGGTTGGACTTGATGGACTAATGTCTTTATTCAACCTCAAATACTATGTAACTTTCTTCTGGACTTTTTCTGTTATGATAAACATGTTTCTTAGCTTATCTAAGCCACTTCTTCAGTTCTGACAAGTGTCAAGAAAATCCCCCTGTGTTTATTTTCACACAGGTAGCACACACATCTTAATCCAAACCATGGAAAGGCAGACGTTGATTGACCAAGAACAGGATGGGAGGTGTGAAAGTTATAAAACCACTCTGTTCTAATTACATAATCCCATGATTGCCAATTTAATCGAAGGTTTAACCCCTAAACAGATTTCCTGATGCCAAGGATGGGATTATGTAACTAGAAAAAGTGGTTCCAAACTTTCACACCTCCCATTCTGTTTTGGAACAATCAGTACACACTGAGTGGCCAGAATATTATGACCACCTGACGTTTGTAGGCAAATTAGCTATAATTAGCTATAATTTCGCGCTGAAGTTGCTAGAGGGCCAGGCCATTATAAATAGGGAACCAGGTTGTTTACCACGACAGTAGAAGTGATTTTTTTCTGAAGATATGGGTAAACAACGCGATTTAACAGCCTTTGAACGTGGGATGATTGTTGGCGCTTGGAGCCATGGAGCGAGTATCAGCAAAACATCAGAATTCGGTAAATGTTCAAGAGCAGCTGTTGTTAAAGTGTTTAAAGACTGGACTGTCAGCCGAAAATCTGGGTCTGAACGTGCGAATTGTGGCCGTCAGCGACTAGTCAATGTTAGGGCAGAACAGAGAGTATAAAGATTGGTACAAGACAACAGAAGGGCAACAGTGCAGTGTCAGATTCCTCGCATCACCTTTCAACATCTCGTGGAGTCACGAAGCGGCCTAACGAAGTCATCTCGTTGAGTCATCTCTGGCCCAACGAAGTACTGATGGGGTGGTCATAATAATCTGGCCACTCAGTGTATGCCTCACTATTGTGATTGGACTAAGGTGTATGTGCTACCGTGTGTATATAAATGTTTTGGGATTTTCCTGACACTCATCAGAACTGCAGAAGTGGCTTTGACAAGCTACAAAACATTATCAACATTACAGAACAAATCCAGTTGAATGTGACTCACTACTACTAGCCATCCCATTTGAGGCACATTTGTGATGTATTTACCATGCCATCACATTGCAGTCACATGCAAAACAGTACACAGTTTATGTAACATTAAACACTACTCCATACATTCCAGTCCAAAATTCAAGTATCAAATTCCATTGAAGAACAAATGCTGCACAGATGTTTGTCAGATGTAAAACACAAATAATTTTTAGCATCTCTAGTTAAATCACACTTCTCTGTCCATGGTTTAGGTGGAGCACATGTTGTCACATGTTGTCATGCATACAGGTGCTGTGTATAGTTTGGAGGAAGTATAATATCTACTTAGATACCTTCTCCTGGAAGATGTAATGCAGTCTCTTCATGAGACAAAATTAATGGTCCTTAACACATATTTTATTGTCCTTTCTCGACTGAAAAATAACATTATAGCAGATTATTCTTAATAGTCCTTAACACATATTTTATTTGTCCTTTCTCGACTGAAAAAAAACATTATAGCAGAATACTCTCTGCTGATACCACTGCTTGTGGCAAAGATTTCCAAAATGTAACCACTCTGACTAAGAAGAAGCCCCTACGCCCTTTGTGGTTAAATCTTTTCTTTACCAATTTTAGGTGATGGCCTCTAGTCCTTGTTAGTCCTTGGAGTTTACTGTAAAAGGTTTACTGCTGATATTGTCATCCACACCAAACATTTTGTACATGAAAATCATGTCCCCTCTTAGTCCAAATTTAGCAACCTTGTTAGATAGCTTTGATCCCCAGGTCCCTAATGAGTTTGGTTGCCCTTCTCCGGACTCTCTCCAGCTCCAGGACATCATTTCTGTGGATTGGGGACCAAAACTGAACTGCATACTCCAGATGAGACTGAACCAGCGATCTTTAAAGTGGCAACATTTTTGAGTTGTCTCTACAGTACATTCCCATTTTAATACAAGACAGTACTCTGCTAGCTTTGTTTACCACAGCCTGGCATTGCAAAATATTATTCAGTCTGTTGTCTACTATGACACCCAAATCTTTTTCCATTTCTGACTTTCCTAGTGGAGTACCCATTAATGTATATTGTGCTTGCCTGTTTTTAACCCCAAGATGCATTACTTTACATTTATTAACATTGAACCTCATCTGCCCAATCGTTGCCCACTCCCCTATTTTATCCAGGTCCTCCTGTAATGTTATAATGTCTAAGTCTGTGTCTATTTCCCTCCCAATTTTAGTATCATCTGCAAATACAGAAACATGGCTATTAACACCCTCCCCAATATAATTA
Source organism: Nanorana parkeri (assembly GCF_000935625.1). Classification (NCBI taxonomy): domain Eukaryota; kingdom Metazoa; phylum Chordata; class Amphibia; order Anura; family Dicroglossidae; genus Nanorana; species Nanorana parkeri. Next base: position 192,945 of record NW_017306627.1, on the reverse strand, counting down.
ATAAACAGGCTAAACAGTATGGGGCCCTGAGGCACACCACTCTTGACCGTAGACCAATATGAAAAACAGCCATTTATCAGTACTCTCTGGACACGTTCCTGAAGCCAGTTCTCTATCCATGTACACACCATTTCATCTATGCCCATAGATTTCAGCTTGTGTATTAAGCGTTTATGTGGTACTGTGTCGAAAAAAATATGAAAAACAAAATAATATCTGAATCATAGTATTCTTCTAGTGTCTAGTATTCTTCCATGTAAATTAGCTAACAAAAATATTTAAAGATATTGAGTTTAATATTTTCTGTTTTTGTGCACATATTTAAAAACTATATTAACCAAATGGTGATACTGTCACTTATGTGTTCTGTCAACTATGGGGACATGCCAAAAATGTACTTGAATAGCATCAGTCCCAATAAGCCATTGGTATCATCAAGCTATTTATTGTTAGACACAGGTAGTTTTATATCAAATGACTCAAGGGATTATACAGTGTCCTGCTTCAAATAAAACCTGGCCTGCCTGGTGTGTATTTTTGAGACCCTTGTAAATGAGTATGAACATTCTTAAGACTCCTATTTTTTAGTTTTAGACAACATAAATACGTTTGTGTGGGTTTTTAGGGATTTTTCGAGCAAGACCGAAGAGAAACAATACCATGGCATGATTCTGAAATACTGGAGAGACTTAGGCATACTTTATGCATTTAATGTACATAAATGAACTGCTTTGTTGTTTTAAATGGTTTTGTTAATCTGTTGTGTTTGTTTAGCGGTCAGAGAATCTAAAAAAAAAAATATTTCTGCAGCATCTTCCAACAGCTTGTTCTTTCTCCTTCTTAGGCTAACTTAACACTACAAGGAGCCAAGCTTTTAGTTGCCGAAACAGAACTGAACAATGCACAGAGCCAACTTGATGCCAAGCAAAGAGAGCTGGATGATGTGCAGGCAATGTACGATGCTGCTATGAGAGAGAAACAAATGCTACTGGATGATGCAGATGCCTGCAGGCGGAAGATGAACAATGCTACAGCTCTGATTGAGGGACTTGGAGGAGAAAAAGTAAAAACATATCTATGCAGAATATGTTCTTTATTCTTGTATTGTTACAGTCCCTCCTGTTGATATCCATTGATTTCTTTCTGAATTCTCTTTTTCTTGGATGATGTTGGTTATATGTAGTTTACTTGATAACTTTTACATCTATAGTATGGATGCACTGGTATTACATTGCATTGTAATTTACTGTAATGTTTGCCTTTTATAAAGAATTGTTGGCTTTATAAAGTAAATCTGTCACTTTCTCTGTTAGAAATAGCCCTACAAATGCAGACTTGGTGCTGAACAGTAGTGCTGAACACTTTAAATGGAAATCTGTGGCTGCAGGGCACCTCAGGAGCCCCTGTAACCCCGGTACCTGCAGTATTTTATTTCCATTGTGGGCACTGTTCAATAGAATTGTGATGCCCTGCACCAAATTGTGGTGTGCAGCAGGGGAGGTCCTTAGGAATGCCTTTTACAAAAGTCATTATTTACATACTGGAGGTGCCCTGCAGCCCACAGTCAGAGATTCTCTTTTAAGTATATGTTCTTGAACTGTATTGATATATATAGGTTAGGGCTGGAACTAATGATTATTTTCATAATCGATTAGTTTGACGATTATAATTTTTTAATTAATCGGATAAAAATAAATACCATCCTTAACTTACAATAAAATCCACAAATGCAGTGTTACAAACATAAAGCTTACTTCAGAATAAAACTGCATGCACAATTTTTTGCAATCGCACTGCAATAGAAAGTACGACATTGCTGTATCGTGCTTTCTAGTGCAGGCGATCACACTATGGGTGGGAGGTGCGTTTGGGGTGCCATTGAAATGAATGGCACTGCAACGCACTTCCCGCAGCAGAATTTGTCAGGCCGAATCCGAAAATGACTTTTTTTCCCACCTTTTTATATATATATTTTTAAAATAATTGTATTGTAAGCACATGGCGCTTGAATAGCTGCAGCCAGAGAATGACAGCTGCCAGTGGCAAGATTCTGCAGACAGCAGCTGAATGTAAATACAGCATTTTGTGGGCTGGTGCAATAGTCAGCCTACTATTGGCCATTTTGAATTACATAGTTACATAGTTAGTCAGGTTGAAAAAAGACACAAGTCCATCGAGTCCAACCTATAGAGATACAAAGAGAAAAAAAAAAAGAAGAAAAAGAAAAGCCTAAACAGAACACTGTGCCCACAATTACCCAATGTTGATCCAGAGGAAGGCAAAAAAAACCCTATAAAGCACGGTTCAATTTGCTCCAACAGGGGAAAAAATTCCTTCCTGATCCCATAAGGCAATCTGATATTCCCTGGATCAACAATCTCTGATGCTTAATATACCTCTAAGAACTCAATATCCAGTAATATTCTGTGCATTTAGGAATACATCCAGATGTTTTTTAAAACAATTAACCGAGCTAGCTAGAACAAGCTCCTGGGGGAGTCTGTTCCACATTTTCACAGCTCTAACTGTGAAGAATCCTTTCCGTATGCAAAGGTTAAACCTCCTTTCCTCCAGACCCAAAGAGTGCCCCCTTGTCCTTTGCAGTGACCTTAACGTGAATAATTTGGCACCAAACTTGCAATAGCAAGCAGCAGGCCAAATATGGGTGCTGTTTCATAACTTCCTAGACCTAGTGTGGTATTTCAATACAAAGGATATGACTTGAAAATTATTGTGACAACAGCCTCAAATCCCACCGCTATGGGCAGAATGTGACAAGTGCACTCTCAGGAAGGTAACAGAATTTAAAATATGGTAGAGTTCTTCAAAGAGGCAAGGATTCTTGATTTATTATTTAGAGTATTTAGAGAATCAGCTTAATGATTTCAAAAAATGCCTTAATTACAAAATATATTTACAGATAAAGATATTACAAAATAAACAATAAGCAAAATAAATGGGTCATACAATAAGTAACAGCAAAATAAACAGGATTAAAAGTGAAAAAGTACTTTAAAAAGTTTGTGTTATCTTTGGCATCTGGACAGAGTCCACTTCAGAGTAAGTCCAATACTGACAAATTCAGCGGCTCTGAGAAATTACTCTTAGCATTCTGGCATTGTTCCAGCTCCAGCTGCCAATTGCAGCAGCCTTTTTTATTCTCCAGAGGGTGTCACTGAGCAATCTCCCACCCAATCAATAAAACTAAGGTGTGTGATGTAGGACTGCTAAATGTTTTACAATACTTTAGCAGACACCCCCTTAATGCCAGTTTTTATTTGGTTCTGATCGTTAAAAAAACCCAGACTAAGATGTGTATTGCCCTAAACCATTTCTGTAATGCTTTAACAACTATTTTATGATAGCTAGTAGCAATCTCTGCTTTTATGGAGGTTTATCACCCTCAGTTATGATCAGGGTACATTTGAGCCTGTGCTCTGCTAGAGGTCTTATGGCATAGCAATTTTATGTCAGGTTTTACTTGAAGTCTTTTGAGACTGTGCTGTCTATTTAACCTAATCTGCTCAAGCTGGTTGTATTCTAGTTCAATCTTGTCTGTGAATTTTAAAAGTTGCTCCTTGCTGGAGCTCAAACAAGAGATTTAAATATATTTATCTATATGATCCGTGCTACCTACTACTATCTAAACAAACTGCCCAGCGCTATATTTAAATAATTAAATAGAATATTAAAGTCCTTTAAAAGTTCATAAAAGTATTCAGTTATCCATACAATGCCACAAATCTCTCAACCAACTTGTTCAAAAGTCCCAGTACATTTGTGCAAACGATACAAGCAGTGCAAGAATACCCACAAAATTTGTGCAAATGATGCAATTAGGTGGTCACTCTCCCCATCCGTGTGTGGCCACAGACTACACTCAGCAGATGAGGTGGACCATTCAGATAGAAATGGTCTTACAGCACTCAGATTACAATCCATCCATCCGCGGGGATGTTTAAACCGTCAGTATTCCCCTTCATCTCCTTTTCTCCATTCAGCAATGCTCATGGAAAAGTATGAAAAAACATTTATAGTTACCAATAGTTAACTAATTTATTTATTTTAAAAGATTAAAAACACTCACAAAAGTTTCTGCACCGATTGCTTGTAATACATGCCTTCCTAGAGCCACTGCTGGCGTGTTTAACCCCTTTTTAACATGGGTACAAAAAATGAAAAAAAGGCCTCAGTCATGAAGGGGTTAAATAGGATGCAGTAGTCCTCTATAGCAAATGTTCGTTCAGCCACACTCTCAGAGCAGTCCTTCACTTCCTGATGTCTAGTGGATGACCTCAGCGTGTATCCGCCCACCGATGCAATTCATCATGTGACTTCCTCGGGGCTGGGCTTATGAACTTTTAAAGGACTTTTTAAATATTTTATTTGTTTTATTATTTAAATATAGTGCTAAACAGTTTGTTCAGGATCAAGAGATTTAAATATATATATATTTTAGCAGACTTACAATTTTGGATACATGGTGTGCAACAAGACTCCCCACTCAGTTTGGGCTTATCAGACCTCATTATCGTCACAATTATTTTTCAGTGTAATATATTGAATGTACGTGTTGCTTTTCTCTAGATACGGTGGACAGAAAGCAGCAAAAATTTTCAGAATCAAATTATTCGGCTAGTTGGTGATGTTCTTTTAGCCACTGGTTTCCTCTCCTACAGTGGACCATTTAACCAAGAGTACAGGACTCTGCTGCAGCAACTCTGGAAGAAGGAAATGAATCATAATAGAATACCATACAGTGATGTAAGTATTTTAGTTACAAATTAGACACATATTTCTACTATGTAATTATTATTTGTCTTTTTTTTTGGACCAACATTGCAATCTTTATACTGTGTATAAGTGACTTTATGTTAATAAAAAATCTGATTGAATCTAGTTAACTGATAACACCAAAGAAGAGTTGCCATTAGAGTGGCACAACCCACGTAAATCTTAATCAGACCCTCAAAAATGATATGGTAATAAATGCTGTTCACAAATAGTTGACTTTCTAGACATAAATCTGTGAGGCCAGTTTTATGGGAAATGTTGGTTTATTAATTAAATCAGTCAGATCCTAAATAGTGTTGAAAAGCTTACAATACCACTATATACACTTCATATACCTGTATTAATCTTCACATCCATTTCAGTGCAGCCAAGGGGTCCCTGGAACCCATGTAAACCATGGGAACAGTACTTTGACACAAAATGTTCCCTTCCACTTGCTCACTGTTCAATAAAACAGTACCAAAGTGTCCATGACCATTTGACATTTACTAGTAAATGGTAGGGAGGGGCCTAGTGGAAGAAGCCCGGGGGGGGGGGAATGCAACAGTTACTAGTTCCTTTCCATTGTACATCTTCAATAATTTAAACTTGACTGACATTAAGGGCGTTCTATTTTACCTCCTTTAGATAATCTGAAATATCACTTCATGGAAACCTACAACCTATTAAAAACATATTAAAACACGTTATGTACAGTATGTCTTAATGAATGTAATAATTAGCTAATAGAGCTGAGAATAATTGGGGCACCCAATAATGCACAAGGTTGCACATACTAAAGCCAATTATGCGTAGACAACAGATACATGATTTATTAAAGTTAGGTTTTAAACGTTAGTGTAGTCAGTCTAATTAAAATAATTTTTGATTGCTTGATACTGTCCATTTCCAAGTTCCCTGTTAATTTAATACGGCCCATTATTAGAGTTTCTGTCATAAGAGAGATCATTAATGGACAGAAAGAAAGGGAAAAAAGACCAGACGAGCTAAAAAAAGGTAGATTCACCATTATTCTTTGGTGATTGGGAAGAAACCGGCTGATGCAAGATTTTAGTACTTATGAAGCGTATATGCAAGTGAAAACAAAAATATTTGGTGTGTCTGGTCATTCCTAAATTATTACATTAGTTTTAGGATTATTGGCCTTAATTAACAGCTATCAAATGTAAGTGTGTAAAATGTATAGGAATTACTAATCTGTAACTTGTATACTTGCAGAATGCACCTTATACAACATTGCAGTTCTAATTGCTCAAGTAATAAATTCATTAAAGCAGACGTTAAGAATAAAAAAGCCCCCAGGAGCTTTTAGCCATAATTTGCTAGTATGCACAGCACATTAGCATGTTATGACAAACTTACCTGCCAAAATGATCCCCTCCAGCACCGCTCCCCTCGGTCACTGACGCTTCTGTCTTCTCCTGGGCATTATTTATTGACCAGATCTTATGGCATACAATAATCCTTCACATGCATATGGTTTATCTTGGTAGGAATCCTTCTGAGCCTGTGCACTGAGTTGCACATTCTTGGCTTAGTGCACAGAAATAAAGAAAGTGTTGACAGGTAGGAGGATATATGACAGAAGAGGCATAGGCAGTCTCTTCTGTTGTATTCTGCCTGTCTGTCAACATTTTTTTTTATTAATACACTTAACATCTTCTTCTTTATTTTTTGTGGATAAAATAATTTATTGTTTCACATGCTTATAGTACAACAGTGCATGCTATTTGTGCCCGACATTGTTGGCTCCAGACATAGCAATGCATATAACATTACATTAACAATAACCATGAAAAAGAAAACAACAAAAGAAAAATTCTGGTTCTACAGTACAAGTGGGGGAAGCTTTTCCCTACATAGCTCACTAGGCAAACCGACAACACTCCTATATACCCGCCAGGGGGCTCGGCCGTAACAGAATAACAGTAAGGTGAAGAACAGATAGGTGAATCTGATAGTGGGGCACATGTCTCACCTGGCCCCACTGGTAGGACAGGGTCCAGGCTTACCCAGGGCTCTCCGAGAGGGGCAGTGGTCAGTCCTCAGGGTTGTGCATCCATGTCTACTGCCGAGTTAGTGCATTCTAACCAGCTATCCCAGATTTTATGGAATTTTTCGGGACATCCCCTGTGGGCAGGGCCGTCTTTAATATTGATTGGACCCCGGGCAAACATTTTCTTGGGCCCCCCACCACGCCCCCCTGCAATATTGCCCGCTATATGCTGACAGAGCAGAGCCACGCTGCATCTGGGATGGATCCAAAAAATATTGTCCAGATCCACCCCACCACCTGATTGACAGCTGACTCTACCTCTCTAGAGGTTGTGTCCGCCCCATCCATCCCTCCAGTCAGCGTTGGAGGATCAGAGAGAGGAGGGGGGTATTCCTGCGAGGAGCCGTGACTGACAGTCACCGCTCTCTGCAGAGAGAGTGAGTGCGGGAACTGCGTGATCAGCGGTATGTGATCGCTCAGTTCTCGATCAAGAGAGCCAACCTGTGGCAGCTTCAGTAACTAGGGGGAAGAGCGCATTTCACTCTCCCCATAATTCTACTTTCATGGTAAATGTGCGGATAATTCGCCACCTACAACTTCCACTGCATAGAATAGCAACAATAATAATAATGACACCTGAGCATGTCCCCTGGTGTCATTATTATTATGTGCCCTGGTGTCATTATTAGTATGTCCCCCCAGTGTCATTATTGTTATGTCCCCCCTGTGTCATTATTATTATGTGCCTCCGGTGTCATTATTATTATTATGTCTCCTGGTGTCATTATTGTTATGTCTTCGGCCAGCTTGGCAGATACCGCTCTCCGGGATCTGCCCACATCTCCTGTGTGTACAGCGCCCACGTGATCGGCCCTCAGCCTGCTACTGCGCATGCGCAGACTGCCCAGCGCTCTCAATCAGAAATCATGTGCATGCGCAGTAGCAGGTTGAGGGCTGATCACGCGGGCGCTGTACACACAGGAGACGTGTGCAGATTCGGGAGAGCTTAGAGAGCAGTATCTGGCCGAGCGACTGGTACGGCTGCTAAGGATCTATGTGAGGGGAATGATTTGTCTGCAGGGTGGGGGTCGTGTCGCCATATTATCAGATTTGTTTGCCCGGCTCGACACTGGCTGGGAAGTCAGCTTCCCAGCCAATCAGCATCGAGCCGGCCAAATAGCATAGAGCCAGCTTCCCGGCTCCATGTTCCCTCGCGGCAATGCCGATCAGAGGAAATCTCCATCTGACCAGAAGTTCTGGTATAGGGAAAGGTATCAGTGCATTTGGGCGAGTATGAGTATCCGGCATTGCGGAACCTGGCCTTGGGGCAGCAGGCAGGGTAAATCCGGTCCTGTCCCTAGTCATCACCATAATGACACCAGGCGACACCCGGGGGCGGGACACACACACACGTCATCACCATAATGACACCAGGGGGATGGCATAGCAATAATGACACCGGGGGATGGACATAACAGTAATGACACCAGGTGATGGACATTACAATAATGACACCAGGGGATGGACAGAACAATAATGACACCAGGGGATGGACATAACAATAATGACGAAGGGGACGGAGATAACAATCATGACACCAAGGGACATAATAATAATAATAATAATAATGACACTGGGGGGACATATTATTATTATGTCCCCCTGGTGTCATTATTATTATCTCCCCCTGGTGTCATTATTATTATTATGTCCCCCTGGTGTCATTATTATTATTATGTCCCCCC
>NW_017306627.1:157343-183569 GCF_000935625.1 Nanorana parkeri | reverse complement strand
TCCATAAGACGCACCGGACCATAGGACGCAGGGAGGTCCGGTGCGCCTTATGGAGCACTTGAGAGCCCGTAGCTTCTGTCACAGCTTCTGTGACAGAAGCTGTGACAGAAGCTGCAGTTAGTGACCGCTGAGACAGGTGGCGCTGTGATTACAGCGCCATGGTCTCAGTGATCACACATAGCAGACGAAGAACGTCCGTTCTTCGTCTGCTCTATGTTGATCTCGATCACCGCTGCAGCTCGGTTTTAATACGAGTGATCTGTTTAGATCACTCGTATTAAACGAGCAGTGGTTCCTACTGTACATTTAGCTCTGCTCTAGCAGGGCTAAATGTACAAAAAGCTACTCGCCCGGCGCCCGAAACTGCATGTCTTGGGCGTCGGGATTCGCTCCATAAGAAGCAGGCACATTTTCCCCCTCCTTTTGGGGGGAAAAAGTGTGTCTTATGGAGCAAAAATACGGTATGTCCCCCGGTGTCATTATTTTATATGTCCCCCGGTGTCATTATTTTATATGTCCCCCCAGGGTCATTATTGTTATGTCCCCCAGGCGTCATTATTATTATGTCTCCTGGTGTCATTATTATTATGTCCCCTGGTGTAATTATTGTTATGTCCCCTGGTGTCATTATTATTATGTCCCCCGGTCTCATTATTATTATGTCTCCTGGTGTCATTATTATTATATCCCCCGGTCTCATTATTATTATGTCTCCTGGTGTCATTATTATTATGTCCCCTGGTGTCATTATTATTTTAAAATAATAATAATAGTCATTACTACGGATGCACCGATACCGTTTTTTTGGTATCGAGTACCGATATTTATATTTCGGTACTCGCTGATACCGGTACTTCCGGTAGCATAGAGCCAGCTTCACGGGCAATCAGGGAGCCAGGCAGCGTGTCATTACCCACTGCCCGGCTTCTGGTTGCCCGGGAAGCCGACTCCATTCTGTTTGGTGGGCTTGATGCTGATTGGCTGGGAAGCCGTTTCCCAGGCAATCGGCATCGAGGCTGGCCAAACAGATCTGACAATATGGTGACACGACCCCCACCCTGCAGGCACCTCATTCCCCTCACATAGATCCTCAGTAGTAGTCATTACCATACCAGTCCCTCGGCCAGCTTGGCAGATACCGCTCTCCGGGATCTGCCCACATCTCCTGTGTGTACAGCGCCCACGTGATCGGCCCTCAGCCTGCTACTGCGCATGCGCAGACTGCCCAGCGCTCTCAATCAGAAATCATGTGCATGCGCAGTAGCAGGTTGAGGGCTGATCACGCGGGCGCTGTACACACAGGAGACGTGTGCAGATTCGGGAGAGCTTAGAGAGCAGTATCTGGCCGAGCGACTGGTACGGCTGCTAAGGATCTATGTGAGGGGAATGATTTGTCTGCAGGGTGGGGGTCGTGTCGCCATATTATCAGATTTGTTTGCCCGGCTCGACACTGGCTGGGAAGTCAGCTTCCCAGCCAATCAGCATCGCGCCGGCCAAATAGCATAGAGCCATCTTCCCGGCTCCATGTTCCCTCGCGGCAATGCCGATCAGAGGAAATCTCCATCTGACCAGAAGTTCTGGTATAGGGAAAGGTATCAGTGCATTTGGGCGAGTATGAGTATCCGGCATTGCGGAACCTGGCCTTGGGGCAGCAGGCAGGGTAAATCCGGTCCTGTCCCTAGTCATCACCATAATGACACCAGGCGACACCCGGGGGCGGGACACACACACACGTCATCACCATAATGACACCAGGGGGATGGCATAGCAATAATGACACCGGGGGATGGACATAACAGTAATGACACCAGGTGATGGACATTACAATAATGACACCAGGGGATGGACAGAACAATAATGACACCAGGGGATGGACATAACAATAATGACGAAGGGGACGGAGATAACAATCATGACACCAAGGGACATAATAATAATAATAATAATAATGACACTGGGGGGACATATTATTATTATGTCCCCCTGGTGTCATTATTATTATCTCCCCCTGGTGTCATTATTATTATTATGTCCCCCTGGTGTCATTATTATTATTATGTCCCCCCAGTGTCATTATTATTATGTCCCCCCAGTGTCATTATTATTATGCCCCCCGTGTCATTATTATTATTATTATGTCCCCCCAGTGTCGTCATTATTATTATTATTATTATTAATATGTCCCCCCCAGTGCCATTATTATTATTATACCCCCCAGTGTCATTATTACTATTGACACTGGGGGGACATAATAATAATTACACTGGGGGGACATAATAATAATGACACCAGGGGGACATAATAATAATGACACTGGGGGGACATAATAATAATAATAACACCAGGGGGACATAATAATAATGAATAGTGGGAAGTGACATCCCGGGCTGCAGAGATCTTTGCTGCACATAGGGACAGGAGGCTGCTGCCCTTTAGCGTCAGAAAGCGGTAATGCAGACTAGACGGCTGGTCCAGAAACGTTTCACTAGCGTACAGGGCCCCGGGCAAGTGCCCCTTTTGCCCCACCTCAAAGAGGGCCCTGCCTGTGGGCATATGTATCCTGGTATAGAGGTAGGTTGTCATTCACTATTTTTTCCAGAAAGATAGTTCCGGCGGGGCAGGTCTCTTCCAGCACATGGCTTTAGCCTTGCGGGCAGAAAACAAGGTCAACCCTACCAACGTGCGTTCCGACTTGGTCGGAGCTACATCCTCCACCAGGCCCAGAAGGCACATTCTCGATGACGGTGTTAGTGGTAATGAGGTGACCCTTGAGATAAAGTCGACTATGGAACCCCAGTAGGACAGGATGAGGGGGCATTCCCCAAAAACATGAAAAAAAACACCCTCAGTACAAGTACATCTCCAACAGGATGGAGAGATGGACACATTCATTTTATGTAGACGGTGAGGGGTAAAATAGGCTCTATGAAGTATCTTATATTGCACAATTCTATCCCGTATTGTGACCAATTGTTTAAACGGTGCATCCCAGATCTCCTCCCAGTCCTCCTCATCCATGTCTGGGATATCCATCCTCCACTTAGCCTGCAATGATAGCAGGTTGGAGGAAGTCAGGGCTTGCAGGGTATTATAGAAACATGAGGCAGGCTTCATCAGCCCCTCCGTACTGGCAAGAGACTCTAATTGAGATACACCCAGGTGAATCCTGTCCCCTGCAAATTAAGCACTGAAGGCATGGGAGAGCTGTAAGTAGCGGAAAATACATTTGGGGGCTACAGATCTTTTAGCGGCTGAGTCAGCGAATTAGATCAGGGAGGTGTTCTCAACAATATACAAAAGCAGTTTTACGCCACGCTTTGCCCAAAAAGCAATTGGGGGTTATTCCACAAAGGGGTTGCTGGGGAGACATCCAGGGCAGTCCTGGAGCACCAGGATACTCCCGTGCGCCAGACTTTGATGGTTGTGCGCATACTAAGGGGGATAGGGGGCTCTCGTTCCTCTATATAAAAGGCCAGTTAGTGCATCAACGGAGTTCAAGATGGCGGCTTCTAACATGACCGAGGAATTGGTGACATCGGCCGAGAGCCACCAGTTAGCCATGACCATTTGGGTAGCTAGGAAATATTTATAGAGGTCCGGGAGCGCTAGGCCGCCCTGGAGAGTGGGGCGCATTAAGGTTGTGAGTTTATACCTCGGGGGCTGAGGGCCCCACAAGAAGGAGGAGACTAATTGGTTCATTTGATGAAAATAGGATTTAGGTATCCATATAGGACAATTATGGAAAATGTACTGTACGTTAATTTGGGTAGTAGCTTCATTTTTACTAAATTAATCGTTCCCAGTAGGAACAAAGGTAAGTTCGCCCATGCCTTCAGTCTCTGCCTCATATCTCCCAAGATCGGGAGTATGTTCAATGCCAGGAAGTCCTGAGGTGATCCGGATATCACCACCCCAAGGTATTTGAAGGAGTCCACCCAGGAAAGTTGAGTAACCGTCCTGGGTGTAGACCTAGCTGCAGCGTCAATGGGGAACAATATGGATTTATGCCAATTAACTCTCAGACCCGACACACCTGAAAATGTGTTAAGAACATTCAAGGCACCCTGCAATGAGAGTCCCGGATCATTCAGGAACAGAAGCAGGTCGTCCGCATAAAGCCACTCTCTCCTCCAACCAGCCAACTCTAAGTACCTTAATATAGGGGGATGTTCTCAGAGCTTCAGCTATGGGTTCCATGGCCAAGGCAAAGAGAGCGGGCGACAGCGGACAACCATGCCGAGTACCCCTGCGGATAGGGAAGGGAGCGGACAATTTATTCCCCAGTTTGATAGAGGCCATAGGACTATGATACAGCAATTTAATCCAGCGAGTAAATTCCAAGGGAAATCACATTTTATCTAGTACGGCCCATAGGTAGGACCATTCAACCGTGTCGAAGGCCTTTTCTATATCTAGAGACACCACCACCCTTGTCCCGTCGTTGAGATGGGACGCATGCAAGTTTGTGAATAAGCAACGCAAATTAATGTCGGTGGATCTGCAGGGCATAAAGCCAGTTTGGTCCGAGTCTATCAAACTATCCGTCAGTTGGTTAAGTCTCACACTGAGAATCTTAGTTAGAATTTTAAGGTCACAGTTGAGTGGGGCAATAGGCCTATAAGAGGCGCAAGAAGTCGGGTCTTGAGGTGGCTTGTGAATCACTATTACATGAGCCCCAGTCATATAGGGTGGCAGACAGTCTGCCCCTAAACACGAGGCATACATCTCACATAGTCTAGGGACCACTAAATCCGCGTGCGTCTTGAAAAATTCCATATGAATGCCATCTGGACCTGGTGTTTTCCCATTGGGGAAGGAGCGTATGGCTGCTAGCACCTCTAGTTCAGTTATGCGTCTTACCAGAAAATCACTTTGGATGTTCGACAACCAACCCAGGGCTACTGAGTCTAGCAGAGGCCGCAAGTCCAGAGGCTGGGCATCTGTCTGTAATGAGGAGGAATAAAGGGTGGTGTAGTAGTCCCTAAATACCTCAAGGATGGCTATTGGGGAGGTAACAGAGGTGTCCGGGCCAGAGCGCAGTTCAGCAACCACCATCTGGGGCCGGGCCACCTGTGATAGCATAGCCAGCAGTTTTCCATTTTTATCCCCATTTTCAAAGAAATTTTGTTTTTGGCTTCGCATGTCAGTCCTCGTTAGGTCCGCCAGATGCAATCTAAGTGTGCGCCTTGCTGACATCAGGGCATCAAAATTATCAGGAGTGGGCGAGGATTCATAACGAGAGAGACAACCTGTTTCTACTGCTTGGAGTTCAACTGTAGGGGCTGAGTCCTGAGTTTTTATCGCTTTTTGGAGTGACATGTAGTCCCCTCTTACATAGGCCTTGAAGGCATCCCACACAACAGCAGGCCCCGCAGTGGAGGCATTCAGGTTCCAATATTGCTCAATAGAGGGCGGAATAGCTTCCAGAGCCATAGGGTGAGAAATCCAGTGGGGAGCCAACCGCCAAAGGGCCCAGTCTCTGTTTTGGTCAGTACGGAGGGTTAGCCACAAAGGCAAGTGATCTGAGATTCCCCCAGGTAGGTATCTGACCTCTCCAATGTCAGGCAGAAGGGAGCCCCGGCAAATGCCAGGTCTATACGAGATGCAGTTTTATAAGAGGCGGAGAAACAAGAGTAGGCCCTAATTGTGGGGTTCCTCCACACCTCAGTGAGACCAGCAGTTAGCGCCCAATCGCCCAAGTCGGAGAGGCTGGATCCGGCGGCACCAGATCTATCCAAAGCTGGGGTTAACGTTGTGTTAAAGTCCCCCATAAACAGTGTTTTTGCAGGACCCAGGGAGGAGATCTTATCCCGCAATGTATACAGTACCGTAGAGTTATAAGGTGCAGGAAGGTAAACATTGACAATAATATATCTTTGCAACCACATGGTACATACTAAAATAACAAACTTGCATTAGGGTCAGTGTGAATCTCCTCAATTGAGCAGGGCAAAGATTTGTTAATCAGGACAGAGACACCCCTCGAGTATGCGGAATGTGAAGCATGGAATGATCTCTGCACCCAAGGTCTCCTCAGGGCCAGCAGCCTATTGCCCAACCAGGTGGGTCTCCTGCAGAAGTAGTATGTGGGGGTTGTGTTGTTTAAGATACTTGAACATTAGTGCTCGTTTGAATTTGGGGCACTCGTCTGCGTGCCCACAGACATCTTGCAGCATTCAGCCAGCACAGCCAAGATGGCTACCTACAAGCCACCACGAGACTTGCCTCCCGAAGATCGAGTCAATCTGTACTTGTTCTGCCTCATTCAGACCGCTGCCGAAGAGAAGGTCCAACTCAGGAGGTGATCAACAACACTTGAGCACAGGTAATTAGCGAAAACTCAGCGCCAGGATAATAGCAGGATTTTTTTTCCTTAATGTCTTCTTTAAGAAATACATTTTATTGCTAAAATAACAAAATTATTTTGAAAGTTGAAAAAAAGTGTACAGTTGCCGTATACAGTACCAGTAAATGTCTAGGAACACAATCCTGCCTTTTTTCTCATGGTGTCATGGTACTCTAAAAATCTCTTAGCATAGTTTTGCTTCGGTGTGGCTGTGTTAGGAAATCAGCTGGGCCAGTGACTCATCTCCTGTGCCTCCATTTACTGGACTTTCAGCAATTTTTAGTAACCACACAAGCAGGGAAACAAATAGAAGGTGCCATAAAACCTCAGTATGACTCATATCATGGACAAAGTCATACTAGGTAAAATCACAAACTACTGGATTAATTAGATTGTATCTCTTAGGCTTGAAGTTTAGTTCTGCACAATATTTGAAAAAACATATTTGGCATTGTCTAATTAAATTAATATCTCATGTCACTAATCACATTGCTTCAGGTGTCTTAGAGAGTAATGTTACATTAGGAATTTTGGAATGTTTTATTACCAGAAAAACAACACTTAGGTGTCTATTTATAAATGATTTCACACAAGATTCACACAGCTTTCATCCAACATTTACACCTTTTTCTAAATTAATTCAATTGGAAAAATGTGATACTTCTGGGTGAACGTTTTATGAATCTTGTGTAAATTTTTTTTTATAAACAGACCCTTTATAAAACTGTAGTATTTATATTTGAGCTTGTCTGTCATGGATTATAATAATTGCAAGTAAGACCATTTCTGCGACGACCTTATTTTAATATTAGGATTGCCCCTCTCAACAATAGCATATCTGCATTCTATCTGCCAAGACAATAATATAATTCTTTTGCAACTATATACGCATGTTCCCGGGCATGAAGAACCTTCTAAAGTTCCTGGAGCCCTACTAGTCTGTAACATGCCATTCGTTTTTAGTTTTCTTGTATGTGATTGGATATTCTTTGGAAAGTCTTTCATCACATTCACTAAACTAAGGGGAAAATGTCCCTGCAAAGTGCAAATTCACTTGCAAAGTGAACAGCCTATTTGCCTTATTTAATCAACCCCATTAAGTCTGATTTAATAAAGAAGTGGATTGTCTTAACACAATACATTATCCATGTGAAAAAAATCTGGTTTACCTTTTTCATGTGTACCTGCTTTGTTAATTGAAGTTAATAGTCATGATGCTCAGTTCCTTTAGTGAATCACCTACTTCTATTACCAGATATTTTGCTGGTAGATACTGGCTATTGGACTGTGTGTGGTTTACATTTGGTTATATGTGCATATTATGAGCATGTCATGCTAGAGTCTGGGCCTAAGTATATGCACATGGATATATATGGGAATCATTGGGATTAATTAAGGCAAACCTGTCAGTCTTAATCCCTTAATACCTGATTTCCCACCTTTCTTTTCCAGAAAAATATAATTTTTGGGGGTCAGCTTTTGTTTTTTTTACATTTTTGCTGAAATGCCTCTGAAAAAGTAACTTGTTGTTGGCCATATTAAAGGAGGCATATTGGGAGAGTAAAATATACTCTTCCCAATACTTAGAGTTGGCGTGGAACATTGCAGCTGTCACATGCCGGTGCTATATACAGAGAGCTGAGCAATCATGTAACCATTGACTGCTCAGCTCACGGACTCAGTCACTGCTTCCCACAGGGATTTCCCCCTTCCCTCTCTCTATTCCCTTAGCACTCATTGGAGGGACAGACAGGGGAGGGGGCGGGCACAGTTGGCTTTGTTTTTAGAAAGGCAGAGCCAGCTGTCAATTAGGCAGTCAGGTGGATCCCAACAATATTGTCAGGATCCCTCTCAGCTACAGTGCAGTTTTGAGCTGTCAGCGAATAGCAGGGATTAGTAAATATATTCCTGTAACCCAAAAGAGAAGTAAAACCAAGAACAGGTTAGGTTTTACTTCTCTTTTAAAGCAACCAGAGTCTGCTTTTTATTCTTCCAGCACAGTGTGGGAAAATTAATTGGAGGTCATGTTTTTGAGATGAGTAATACATCTTTCACATACTTTAGCCTCCAAAAGAAACACAGCCACACACTTGCACATGATTGGATGATGGAAATCAGCAGACTTTCACTTTATTCACTAAGCTAAGTGAATAGCCTGTTTACCTTTAGAAAATCAACCTCAGTGTTTCCTATTCCTTACACAATTTTAGTTTATATTTAATTATCACATTTCAGATGACTTGGAATAACTTTGTTATATATAGTGCTGCATGTTATGGTAAGCATATGATATTCATAGCACATCACTGGCAGCCACAGTACATGATTACCTTAAGAACTGTTTGATTTTCTTTGATCAAGGCTTGCAATATTTGGATCTGTGACTTGGTAAAGCTGTCTTTTCAAAGCTACCCTTTGTGGTCAGACACCATAATACATAAATCATAAAAGTCTGTTGTGTATGAGCTGGTTTATTTTGAATTCTACAAGCAGTGTAAACACTCCCCAGCCTTCAATCCATGTCATTTTTTATTGGAGAAAGGTGATTGAGAGTGTCCAGGCTTCACTGTCACTTTTGGTTTCCTCTAAGAGCCAGACGTTTTAATTAATTCTCTCTGTCAGTTCTATATTTCTTGGTTGCAAAAGCATAGAGTACCTGTCATGGATCAAAGACTCGAATAAATGACATTTGTGGTTTATGGACCAAAAAAATGACAATGTAATGGAAAAGTTCTGACTTGTAAGATTGAGTTCATGTTGAAGAATTGCAGTCCACTACTTCTCAAAGTACAATAAAACTGTCAGGCCTTTGGTGACATTTAAAAAATAAAACAGAACTAAGGTTATTAGTTTCCACCTTTTACCCCATATTTGACTTCTGTTCTGGGATATTATTGGATTTATCTTTGTAAATTCTTTAAAGTAACGTATCGGCCAAGCAGCTTATATGAACTGTTTTTCCTACAAATATATTTGTAATTCTGTTCAGCCATTCTTAAAGTTTGAACACTCTTACCACACAACTTCTTAAATCACCTACTTGCTTACTCAACTATGGAAGACCACCAATACATAGCACTCCATGATTCCTTCCCACCTTTCAGCTCCATAAAAAAAATCTTCCCACTGCTACTGCTGTTTAAAATACATTGTGGATCATCCCGTCTCTGTTTTTTTTTCCAATGCCCACCAACAGTGACTTAATTCCTTCCGGCCACCTACGACCCTCACCAGCACTTGTCAACTGGATTTGTGAGTAGGTAGGGCCTTACTTCACTTTGGGTTCGTTGCTTATTACTTAATGGTGCAACATGTTTGTTAAATAACGCCCAGAGGACAGTCTCGCTGCAATAGGTGACTTCCTTCTATATTCACCTTCTGTTTTGGGAACTGGGATCATCCTCATCAGCAGCACACTAGGATTTAGCCTTTTCCTACAACTGTACACATTTTTCCATATGGACATATATTCTTTTTTCCTCTGTTAACTCTGTTAACTGCTTTTGTTCCAGTTCTCCTGCTGTCATCAGACAGTACTCAGTTCCACCTCTATTTTGGTTAGCCACAGTTCACAGGTAGAGTTTTTCCCTCGGGGTTGATTCTGTCCTGGGTTGATTCTGACATGTTTGGCCTTGATGCTCTTTCCTTTATCATGGCTGCTCTTGTGATCGACCCTTCTCTATTCAGTCTTCCTTTTCAGCCATTGATTTCTTCTATACTATATGCAGTATGTTGTCCATGTTGCTGAATCTCTCTGTGGCTATTGCTGGTTCCTCAGTTGGATTGCTTTTTGATGTCCTATTGGTCTAAGATCATCTACCATTCCCATGTGAAATGTATGATAAAGGAAATAAGATTTTTGTACTTACGATAAATAAATCCCAAGAGGTCCTGCCCCTCTATGTGTTTGGCCTTATGCACTGCATGTTCACAAATCTGAGGCATAATATTTGTAGGCTGTTTTTCTTTGACAGAACCCCAAACTCATGAAGACAGCAGTATAAATGTAATTCAAGGTTTAATGTCATGCAGATGTTTTTCTCTCTTGTCTCGCTCCTCTTTACCAAGTCCAAACCTTTGTGTAACACACTTTTGATTTACTGTTTAGGATTTGAACCTTATCTCAATGCTTGTGGACAATGCTACAATTGGTGAATGGAATCTTCAAGGACTTCCCAGTGATGACCTGTCCATCCAGAATGGAATTATTGTCACCAAAGCATCTCGTTTTCCACTCCTTATTGACCCACAAGGTCAAGGGAAAATATGGATTAAAAATAAAGAAAAGAATAATGAACTACAGGTAAAATAATCTGTATGAAGTATTTGCTGTTTCTGCTCATCTCTCTTACCCTTACATAAAACCTTTTTCTAATAAATTGGTCTGCCTGTTATTTGAGTTCCTTAAAATTGTTCAGTGTGCCTAATGCTTTCATGAAAACCCCTCTATCAAACGTTATCACTCTGTTTCCCTTTTCTTAATTCCTTTTTTACCATGACAACATACATATCAGGACTAATATACTGCATTTGTTGTATTAGTTCACATAAATGCTGATCTGTACATTTAAGGAGAACTTAAAAAAAATTGTTTAATAAAGGCAATCCAGGGATCCAGTTGTCCTCCCACTTCTAGGTAACTAGGCATGTGTGTTAGTTTGTTGCTGTTTTTTTGGAGGAATTCGAACAGACACACAGGCAAGATAACACACAACATACTGCATGAAAACTCAGGAAGGATTACCAGTAAAACAATTACCAATAGCAACCAGTGGTTTCCTTATTGCATCTAAAAGATTGAAATTGATTGGCTTAGATAGACTAATAATAATAATAATAATAATAAGGCTTTACTAGAGTTTTTGTAAAATGCATCTTATGCAGCGTATGATCAACAACAAACAATTTCTGGATCAGGAAAAAAAGGTTCTCTTTCTTATATTGAATTATTTGAGACTTCTGTATGCAGAATTTGCCTGGGAGAAGGCAGTCAGAGATTCATTGGATGCCAAATCAAACAATTATATCTGGGCATGTCTGTTCCTGCTCTGGCCAAGAAGTGTGAGAAAGCACCACAGGTTAAGGACAAGGGAAGAAAGAGTTTAAGGGACATTGATGGTTAACTCATTGTTACATAATTTTATCAAACCTCTTTCTTAAATAAGGCTTCATAAACATGAAAATTATAAATTTGTCTGTCATCCATACACTTGCTTAAATAATGTAAAGTCTATAGGATCAGTGCCCTTGTTAGGGTTTAGGTTAAAAGAAACTGAAGTTGGGAAACAAATGTAATCCCCCAACCCATACACTTATTCCATTGCTCACCCCCAGGTAATTTAGCAGAGACTCCCTGCACTTAATGTTTGATATGGATGTTTCTCCTGCACTCCTTACAGTGTCTGGAACCAATAATCAATGTGGTGCTCGCAGTGATGAACACGGATGGCGCCGCGTGTCTTCAAGCTCAGAGAAATGGAAAATCACCAGCACTTGGAAAATTTTGTTTTTAGATCTTGATGATCATTGAAAAAGAAAAGCCAACAGTTCGGGGCCATGCAAGTTTCCTTCATCAGGGCGACATAGTAAACTACTGTATAATGGTCAATATGTCACCTTGATAAAGGGACCCTTCATGGCCCAGCAACATTGGCTTGTCGGATGAGACATCAATAAATGATCAGCAAGATCTAAAAATGACATTTTCTAAATGCTGGTGATTTTCCATTTCTCTATCCCAGAACTTAACCACTGTTCCCCAACTTCTCCTGCTTTACAAAAATAATTGATTATACCTAAGTGGTAAAGCAGTATTCATATTTCTAGTGAAGATAGGGCACTCTAAAAGACCAACCTTACAGACATCCAGGAGTCATCTGATGCCTTGGTAATGCCGTGGCCCTGGTAATGACATCAAATGTCACATGATAGTGTCAAAGCAGATGCCTTGGAATGTTGGCTGCCTGTAAGGAAGGTGTCCTTGTATTTTTTTTTTCTCATCAAATTAGGAGGATATTGAAAGTAAGGGGTTTTTGGCAACAGGCAAAATGGCACCCAGTGATTTACAATACAATTCAAGACAAGAGGGTTAGGAGAGCCCTGCCTTTGAGAGCCTACAATCTTCCTTAGATTCAACTATCCTTTGTGAAGAAGACTTTGGCTCTTTAAATTATGTGCTTTGCTGACATCCTTTATGCAGTGGCATCTTATACAGGCAGGTTCCTCAAAACAGCTTACCAGACTGTAAGGGAAAGGGAGATCTAGGGGATGAGTAGCTTTTTTTTTTTTAAAGTAGGCTTGAGCCAAATTTTCAGTGTAAGTACATTTCATGAGTGAGTAAACGCAAGCTCCTGAGCCCTAAATATGAACTTTGCTGGTCCTCAACATGAAAATACCCATTAATGCAGTATGTGACAAACATAAGAAGCAGGATTTGACCTATGATATATGGATACTGTATATGTGAGGAGGAGTGTAAAGGAGAATGGACAGTTTAAGGTGGCTGTGAGTAAAGATTGGAGCTGCAGCATATGTGTTAATGTAACACTGCTAGAGAGAAGTGAATAATTAAGAGGATCTATGTGAGAGGGTGACTGGACACTATGTGATCACTTCTGCACTAAAAGATTTTTTAATGATGGTATGAATATGTTTTTAGTAGCATTGAGTGCGGGAGGGTTGTACAGTAGGCTTCCTGCCTGAGGCACCGGAATGGCTAGAAACTGACCTACGTGCTAAACCAGTAAGTCTCAAGAGCAGTCTTTAACAGCGGACCTTCTAATGGTTGGTGTTTAGGCAGGTTAAACTTGATTTTAACTCGGGGGGTTTGAAACATGAAGATAACTTAAGTAACCAAAATTAAGCAATGCATTCTAAAATGCTCGCTTAGCTTGGCATACACACATATCTTTTTAATTTATGCAACTGGTAATTTTATAGTGATAACCATTTCTTCCTGTATGTCTGAAAATCTACTTTTGTTACACTTAACAATGATGTGCCTGCAGCTTGGTAATTAACGCTGAATAGTGATGGCCGTATGTTGTTAATAAATCTGTTGGGATGCTATAAACATGAAATCCCAATTATAATTTTATTTATAATAGTCTTTGTTACAAAACATTAAAACTGGGACACATGCAGTAAACATTAGGTATAGTTCTGAATTTAGGATTCAGTTTGCAACTGTTCTTATATGTTTTATATTTCTTTTTATATTGTTTTTGCTAAAATGATTTTATGGATATTGGAAACATGCCTTCTTACTTCAGTGGTTTTATGAACTTATTTTCAAATCTTTTTATAGTGTTTATGTTTTCATGGGGAGCACAGAATATATGTATTTGGGCTAGTACTGAATGCATTCATGCTTATTTTTAACTTTAAGAAAATAATTGTTATCTGTAAGTAATACTGTGCACTCAGTTCTATGTATCTAAACACATATTATTTTTTCTCCTTTTCTATTATCTCACTGTTGTTGGTTTGCACTTATCTGCCGTATTATTCACTATTTGCACTAAATCCCTTGAAATAAAACAAGCGGGATCATTTAATGCATAATGTGAAGATCAGTGTTTATATTCAGAATCCATTAACCCATAGCAGCCATTAAACTTCAGTTTACTGAAGTCAAATTGATCAAGCAATCCAAACTGTTGGGGCAGCATGGGTTGCTGCACTTTGCACATCACTAGTTGTCTTAATAACAAAGGTCATTTTATTTTATTTTTTTTTAAATACATTTAACATTTTCTCTGGGTATTTTTGCTGCACAGAAAAAAAACATGTTATATACCAGATTTTCAACATTTTTAACACAAATTTGAATTGCACTGTCTGTTCATTTACTGTATGCTTTGTAATTAACCATGCACATTTTGTGTACTGTGTCTGCTTAGGTGACCTCTCTGAATCACAAGTATTTCAGAACTCACCTGGAGGATAGTTTATCTTTGGGAAGACCGCTCATAATTGAAGACGTTGGGGAGGATCTCGATCCAGCACTTGACAACGTACTTGAGAAAAACTTCCTTAAATCTGGATCAACATTTAAAGTAAGATAACTTTTTCATATTATTGTTTAGAATGTACTTCAGGGAGCTGCAGAGATGAGAGATATATGAACCAAATTTCAGTAGATAATATAATAGATTGGGGGAAAAAAACCCAATACGTAGAGATACACAGTTCTGTCAAATCAAGGCAAAGTACATAGTATTTAAAACTTGTTGTGATGTGCTGTCATAGTGTACATATAATATATGTATATGCTGTAAAATGCAATATATACAGTACCTGAGAAAGTCAACGATTCATATTCAGGTTTGCCTGTTAATCAGAACTAATGAAGTGGAACTCCAGACAATTTGTTTTCTTTAGATAGGGTGGGAAAAAGTTAGAGGTCAGGTATTTTTTATGTGCTGTCTATGTCCCATTTCGGGGATTTCCCGTCTTCTTTCAACAATGTAACTTACAATATCTATTCATTACAATTTACTTCAGCTTACTTTAAGCTTTCGCATTTTTTTATTACATGCTTGCTTTAAATGTAAAAATTTGAACACCAAACTTTGTGGTCATGGATGGCAAATTAATGCTTCATGATATATGTGTGCATGTGTCTATTATAGGTAAAGGTTGGTGATAAGGAAGTAGATATTATGAAAGGATTTACACTATATATTACAACTAAGTTGGCAAATCCAGCATATACACCTGAAATAAGTGCAAAGACTGCAGTAATTGACTTTACTGTCACAATGAAAGGGCTAGAAGATCAGCTCCTTGGTCGTGTCATTCTCACAGAAAAACAGGTAAGGGATGTTTCCTTATGTATATATATGATCAAGGGTGGACTGGGGTGCTGCCTCTATAATTTACTAGGATAATATATGTGTGCGTATGTGTGTGGAGATTATATATATGTGTATGTATATATATACAATCTCCCATCCTCTGGAACTCTTTACCCCAACCTGTCTCATCTCTTCAGGGAAGCCTATCCCACCTCAACCTAACCACTGAACCATCACCTTCTCAAAAATTCATCCCCACACAGCTACCTCCTCATGTATCACTTGCCCCTCCCTTAAGCAATCATGGGCAGGGCCGTCCTTACCATCTTGTCTTGAATTGTATTATGATTGTAATGTCTTCCTTATATTGTAAAGCGCTGCGCAAACTGTTGGCGCTATATAAATCCTGTATAATAACAATTAGCATAATTGTGTCAAATGTTTTCTTCAATTTCCATTCTTTTTCTTTATTGCACACCCCCTGAAATACCTAAAAAGGGGGTACAGAGTAGATAGTAAAGTTAGTGTTGCATATCATATCTTTGCATGCCAAATTGAAAATCCTGTTGGTGAAACTTGATTCAATGAGGCAGAAAGGTACTGACACTTTAAAATCTCATCTTTCTATGAATTTGAAAAATGTATAAAACAATTAAGGTAAATGTACAGCCAAAAGTATTTGTGTTTTGTTTTAATAGAGTGGAGAAGTCTTAGAATCTCTCTTATTTAATTATTTCCACTGCTGTGTTAGAAAGACTTCTCCTAACTTACTGTAACAGTGGCAATGGCGTCATTGAGAGTGATCCGCAACAGGGACACTGACAGAAATAAAAGTTTGACTGTGGTTCTACCATTCCTCTACTTTACTGAAAAAGCATTTTTATTTTGCTGTTGTCACTGTGAGAGCAAATCTCTCCAACAGAGTACCAGATAGAACTAAAAACCTGACAGGGGCTTAATCCTTCCCCACTCTATCCAAAAACGAATTAAAAGAAATGCTGTTTTGGCTGGACATACACTTTATAGACATGGTTTGCCATTCAGCCTACCTCTCAAGTTTTATTTGTTGGATGCATACTTGAATGCAAATGGTATTTGGAGTGTGCAGAATCATTTGACCTTTCTTCACAGACATCAAACATCTTCTGTAAATATAGTTATTTCTGTAAAAACACAATTAACTGCAAAAACACAAGATTAGTTGCTGAGTTTTAAGTATTTTTACAACTGGAATCCTCTCCCACAGGTCACAGTAGGATCTAATGACAGATTCCTCTTTAGAATTTGATGTCTATAAAAACAATGCTACAAACAAAATATCATCTGCAAGTCTTTATGATAGAGGTTTCCTCTTGACAGTACTCTGTAATTGAAGATCTGAGAAATCTGCCTGTCGAATACTTGATCACTCTTTACATTTTAGCAAAACATTGCTCAGTGTTTTCTTTGAGTATTTATTCCCT
The DNA here is from genome assembly GCF_000935625.1 of Nanorana parkeri. Classification (NCBI taxonomy): domain Eukaryota; kingdom Metazoa; phylum Chordata; class Amphibia; order Anura; family Dicroglossidae; genus Nanorana; species Nanorana parkeri. Next base: position 166,962 of record NW_017306627.1, on the reverse strand, counting down.
TCACTCATTTCATGTAGCCTCTGCAGTGTAATAAAGGTCTTTCTCCGTAACGGAACAATTGGAAAGGATCAAAGTGTACCATGGTGCTCCATCTGCCCACTTATTTCTTTATAGTGATGTTCAATGCTTCTGGCAACATAATCCATATCTCCTTTGCTTTAATAATAAATATTCTAAATGCTGCAGCTCTGGGCCTTTTACAGCTTTTGGAGTTAGACAGGAAATTTATGTTTAGTTTAAACTAACCAAAATAGATAAAGCTATGTATTTAGTTTTGTGCAAAAGGGCATTTGGGTGATGTAGTAATCTTTTCTAGTCACGTCAGATTTGGAGAGAGTCTGTACTCTTCGGCTTCTAGGGTTGGAAAAATCTCTCCCTCATTGTTTGCCACAAATGTCACCATTATTTTATGGATGGGCTGTACTCTGATGGATGGCTGGGGACCGTTATGAGTACAGACCATACATGGTAATAAATTGGACTGTGGTATATGTGCATACTAGACACAGGACCCAGCTGGGATGTTTTTCTTGCAAAGGCTGTGCAGCATCAAGCGGGTCTGCAAATTGAAGAATTTGGCAGTGGTGATGAAGGTAAGTACTTTATTACTGAGGGGGGAGTTGGGGGTATATTTAAAGGACGTCATTAAAAGTTGTACTTTAAGACTTGCCTGCTCTTACAGTATTAGTTTGCTCAATGAATGTGACAGTTACTTTAATACATTTTCCTAAACACTATTTTGATCTTATAGAGTACTGTCTGCTCCATACTGCCAGATCAGTGGAGCCAGCGCACAGCCTAGTGTGCAGCTGCTCCCCTGGTTCTCACTGAAAGCTCATGTATTATTATTTTACAGCTGCTGCCCAGCTCAGAACTTCTGTGATCATTCTGGTGCCTGGCACAACAAGGGAAGGAAGTTCCCTTGTTGTCACATGACTCTATGCAGAGTGCTGCAAAGGGAAAGCCAAGCATTGTGCTAGGTGCCATGCTGATCAGAGCTCAGAAAGACGTTTAATAATATTTTTTTTTTCTATAATGGGGAATTCTTGCAGGTGCTCTAGTCAGCAAGCTTTCCCCTAGTGGCACCTCTGTATACATCTCTATAGAACAGTACATACCTTATGTGATCTCTGTTCTCTGTGTCACACCACTGACCTGGCGGAGTTAAGGGCGGGGCACGGTAGGGGTCAGGTGGGGCGACTGGTGGCGAGTAACTCTTAAGGCCTGGCTAGTAGCTCAGGACTTGAAATTTTGAGCCCTGCCTTATGCTATCAATTGAAAAGTCTCTCTTTGGTCAGGGCATAGACTTTAATGCTCAAGTAGACACACATTAAAATGTTCCCATCTTCATTCCAGTTATCTTGAGATTAACACTAGCTTTTTCTAGAAACTTATGCCAACAGAAATAGGGGCTAACTTTTCCTTGTGAAAATGCTAAATTCTTCACTGTCATTTTGATCTAATGGCTTCAATATTTTTGTGTTGCTGACCCAAGACAAGTATACGCATCAGGAGTCATCCTGAATTGCTGCATTCATATTCCATGTCAAAATCCTCAGAAAGTTTTGAAATCAGAAGATTAGTATAACTGCTAGGCAAACAATTTCAGACAGAGATCAGCATTGGCAGCATCCGTAATTCTCTCAGCAAGGGTTTCTATTAATTATAGATGTTTAGATATAGATGTTTAGAGACTTTCTGTTTTAATCAGCTTTTTGAATCTTATTATACAGAGTTATATATTATCTACAGTCCATTGATGACAATAATGTTGGAATTATGTCCAAGAAAGCATTGTAGTTTAAATACATCCTTATTTCCTTTCAATGTTTTGCCAGGAATTGGAAGCAGAACGTGTCAAGTTAATGGAAGAAGTAACTTCAAACAAGAGGAAAATGAAGGAGCTAGAAGATAATCTCTTGTTCCGTCTGACCAGCACCCAGGGTTCTCTTGTAGAAGATGAATCTCTGATTGAAGTCCTTAGGATAACAAAAACCACAGCAGAGGAGGTACAGCCTATACTATCTATTTGCTATCCATTATTACTACTAATAAAAATGTTTTCTGCAGTGTGATAACTAAGGAAGAGCTGTGGGTTAGGATTTAACAATAATTTGATCCAAACCCAGCCTGTTCACAGTTCGAACAGCCAAAGAGTCTGGCCATGTTTGTAAACACTACCACTGCTAAATGACAGATCGATGTCCAATGTCACCGATCCCGGGTGATGTCATTGGCCAGATATGGTTATGACCACTCAATGACGTCACTCAGGATCCCCTGCCAGTTTGTTTAAAGATGCTATATGGACAGGGATTTGTCATTTCGCTTTGCTGCCCCCATCCTTGCAAGGTACCCTCCCAAAGTTAAATGCATGTGACCTTGTATGCTTTGGAAAGGGGGGGGGGCACGTCGGTTTATGGCTTATACCCTATCAACATGCAAACATCTGAACTTTTTTCAGTTTTGTTGTACATAATAAGTCATGTGTGTTAAGAAAATATGCAAGTTTAAGTAAGTACAACAGCCAAAAAAAGCATTACAATCACATGCCTCATATGTGCCAAAAGTGAAATGTACACTGCTCAGCTTGCCCAGTACCAGGACAGACTTTCTCAATTCTGGTGCTTCCAGCAACCTTTTAAACAATCTGCATGACTTAGGCCAGGCTATAGAGAATAATGGGGGACATTCAACAAGCAAAGTAGAATAATTTGACTCAAATCAGACTGCCTCTAGTTCAGCAATGTGTCCCAGCTGTGTCCCTGGGCAACCAAGTGCAACAATTTGCAAACTTCTGAAACAGATTTATTCCTGAAAATGCAATAGATTTTCACTCTGCGCAGTCGCATAATTAAGTGGTCAGGGGCAGGTTTTATTCTGCCGCACTACTTTACAGCAGCTAAGGTAGGAATTCATGACTCATTCTGTAACCTTGTAATAAATCTGCCTAACAATTTGTATGACTGCCCCTGTTTAGCACTACTTTGCCATGCAACCGAATTAATAAATGTCTCCCTATGTCTTTTGCTTAGTGCACGCACTAAATTAGAGATTGAGATAGTGCTTATCCTGCTTTTTCAAGGATGCATGCAATATAATGGCGATTAGCCATTATTCTCTACGGCCAGTCCCAGTAGATGTGCAGAACTGGCACTGTAAGCTTCATCTTCTGCACATGGGTGTTTGTATTGACATATTTTCTGTGAAGAATTAAAAGTGCACTTAACCTTTAAGCTAAGTATATTTACCTCCGAATGGAGCCCCAGTACTAGTAATTTAGGGATATAGGGAGACTTGTCTCTCTGCAGCTTAATAAAATAGCCATGTTGTTTTGGAGCCAAATATTCTTTAAACAGGGTAAACACTGTTGTGTGTGTGTGTGTATATGTGTTTCATTGTGATTCTTTGTGATGAATGACATATGTTCTACATGTCTTGTTACATTCAAGGTCAGTGAGAAGCTGACAATTGCAGCAGAAACCGAATTGAAGATTAATACAGCTCGTGAAGAATATCGTCCTGTAGCTACGCGTGGCAGCATCCTGTACTTTCTCATTGTGGAAATGAGTCTAGTGAATGTCATGTATCAGACATCCCTCCGTCAATTCTTGGGCATCTTTGACTTGTCAATGGAGAAATCTGTGAAATCCCAGCTGACAGCCAAGAGAATTGCAAACATTATTGAATATCTTACCTTTGAGGTGTTTAATTATACAGTTCGAGGCTTGTATGAAAACCACAAATTTCTCTTCACTTTGCTAATGGCTTTAAAGATAGACCTTCAAGCTAAGAAAATTTCCCATAATGAATTCCAGACTTTCATCAAAGGTACAAACAAAACATTTTAATTTAAAGTGCATTTTGTCTATGCTTTAGTACACTTTGATAATCAGAGCTTTAGATAGAGAGCTTCAGTCAAACAAGTTGGTTGAGAAGCCCCTCATGAGTTCAATGGAGAATTCTGGGAATGGAGCAAAACCCTTTGGCCTGAGCTAACCTAGGAATCCTTCCTGTTAGCTTTTTGTGATAGACTGCTGGATAGACTATACGACAATTGCAGAACAATATTAATTCTGTATTCCTCTTTCCAAATAGGGGGTGCTACATTAGATCTAAATTCTGTGGAACCAAAGCCCAAAAAATGGATACTAGATATGACATGGCTCAACCTGGTACAGCTATCAAACTTGCCTCCCTTTAATAACCTCTTGGGGCAGGTAGCAAGGAATGAGAAGGCATGGAAAATTTGGTTTGATAAGGAATCCCCTGAAGAATCTCCACTACCTGATGGATATGATAGTTTGTTGGATACTTTCAGAAAATTGCTACTTATTCGTAGCTGGTGCCCAGATCGGACAATTGCTCAGGTAAACACCATATATTACATATTTGTCCTGATACAATACAATGATTACATTGTAAATTACACAATATAAGCATTTTTATAAAGGAGTTTTATGCTTTTTTTTAAATATGCCACAGATTTATAGTATTATTTTAAAATGCACAAATGAAAATACCTATTGGGCTTGTAAATGGAAAATGCATCACATAATATTTCCAAAATGAATACTATGCAGTTAACTTCTTTTTATCATTCTTTCGTAGGCTCGTCATTATATAGCTGAATCACTTGGTGTGAAATTTGCTGAGGGTTTCATTCTTGACATGGAGGCCATGTGGGCTGAAAGTGATTGCAGAACCCTGCTGGTCTGTTTCCTGTCAATGGGTTCAGATCCTACTGAGAACATTGAGCGCCTATCCAAGTCCAAGGTATGGTGTATCAGACAGTTTGTTATACATTCTGCATGTTGTGGTTTCTTGCATACCCACTGTGTAGCACACTTGTAATAGTATAATATTTAAAATGTATGTGTAGCCAAACCCTGTTTTTAGTTTTGAATAGAGTATGAAAAGGTTAAGGTACCTATCAAGTTGTTTTTTTTTGTTTTGCTGCCTGTGTCCCATCAGGGACCCTTCCCTTTCTGCCCCAGACACACAGCGGAAAGTAAGTGGAGATCTTTTCAAAGTTTAGCCATGAAATGTAGTAGTGAGAGCAGCACCAGAAGGTTTTCTGTAGACCCGTAAGACAAAATGCAAATGTGCATCTTTTAAAAAGGGTCCCAAACATGAACTCCCTGTGTTACTCTCAGCTACAAGCACCAATTCTTTCAAAGAATGACATTAAACATGCCTCCACTACTGGTGGCTAACACTTAAGTCTGTGCTGGAATCTTTACTTTACATTTCCAAACAAAGTAATAAGGTTTGGGAATTTTAGATGCAGTATGTAATGTAACTTGGTGCCTTGGAAAGTCTGATGTTTTAGCAGAACAAAAACTTTCCTGTCTGTCATATCAGAGTTCTCGGTCACTAAATGAATTATTACCTCACATAGAAAATACTGTGTCCTATATAGATTTTGGACTCTAGAAACAGTCAGTACACGACCAAGATGACTCAATCCAAAAATGACAACGTTGTGACAACCACACACATCCACACCACCCTGTCCAAATAATTTGCTCAAATTATTTGGACAGGATGGTGTGAATGTGTGGGGTTGTAATGTTTCATCAGCCCTGGCCATATATCTGCCAATATGGTGATTTTCTTCATCAAGAGAGACCATGTGACCAGAAGTGCTGCAGCATTGATCATGTCACCAACTGTCGTAGACCCTCAGTTATCATCTTTTAATGTGATACAGTAAGGTTGCTTAAATAACTTCTACTTTTTTAACATGAGTAAATTTTAAGAGCTAGAGAGTAATTACTTTATGCACACATATAATAAAAATGTAAAGGCATCATAACACAGACAGAATCACAGCCCCTATTACCACAGTAGATTGGTTCTTGCCGAAAGTGTCAGATTTCCAAAGCAAGAATGACATTAGTGTTTCTTTTTGGTGCTATGTTGCAGACACCATGTTATCAGAGGTGCTATGTTCCAGAAGAAAAAATAATGCTTTGAAAGAGAATATTGACACGTCATAAAAGGTGGCCTATTACTAAAGACAGAATAGAGCTAAGTTATATCAGGCAGAATAACAGCATCTTATCAGAGGTGCTATGTTACAGAGGACAGAATAATGAGAATAGCACTGTCACCAGATCCTTGGTTAAAAAGACAGAATAGTACAGTGTTAGATAGAATAGGACACTGTACTTGGGAGTAAACATCAAGGAGCAACATTCATTGTAGATGATTAATCCGCATTTGAAATAGCATAAAAATATTTTGACTTTAATATTACTCTGCGTAGCTGCTATGGGCACACCTTTTGGCGGTGATGGTGCATAGCTTTATTCTAAATTCATCATTGGGTTTTTAAATGGCAGTGCATGATAATGTAGTGGTAAATTTAGCTCAGTCTGATTAAAGTCTGAATGGTCTGAATTTTGATTGCTCAAAATGATTTTTTACTTTCTGGCCACTTTCAGTAAAAACAAAAATCCTCTTTTTTCTCTTTTTGTACAACTTTGCACAGAATGCACCTTGTCGTGCAATCTCCATGGGCCAGGGGCAAGAGGTTCATGCCAGACGCTTGCTAAGTCAGTCCATGCAAGATGGCGGATGGTTACTTCTCCAGAACTGTCACTTGGGTCTTGACTTTATGGATGAATTACTCGATACAATCACTGTTACAGAGAGTGTTCATGAGGGCTTCAGGACATGGATCACAACAGAAGTTCACCCCAAGTTTCCAATTAATCTGTTACAGTCATCAATAAAATTTACTAATGAACCACCACAAGGTATTTTTAATCATACTTTTGTTGAAATAATTGACCATTTAGTAGTTAAGTCTGTATTGTGTAGTTGCTAGTCTTTTCAAATTCGTAATATTTTTGGTTTTTAATGTCCTAGATTCCTGTACCTGTTCTTCTGTTTCCTGTGTAGCTTTCTTTATACATAATATAGCTCACAGTTGACATCAGGGGTACCATTTTTGGTTACTCTTACTTGGGGTTACTCTTGATATAGACTAAACATTGCCTTGTTTTCAAATTCTAGATTATTTGCACTTATTTTACAAACACATGCATAGACAGATATATATTTTTTTGCCTACATTTCTTCTGTTCATCAAGTTCATAAGTTTTTCCCATCTAAGGGAAGTGTCATCCTCTAACTAAATCACAGGGATCAGTAGTTAAAGTTCTTTTTTATAGGCTATGAAATATTAGAAATTATATACAGTTGTGTGAAAAAGTGTTGGCCCCCCTTCCTGATTTTTCATTGTTTTGAACATTTGTCACACTTTAATGTTTCAGATCATCAAACAAATTTAAATATTAGTCAAAGATAACACAAGTAAACACAACATGCAGTTTTTAAAGGAAGGTTTTTTATTATTAAGGGTAAACAAAATCCAAACCCATATGGCCCTGTGTGAAAAAGTGTTTGCCCCCTAAACGTAATAACTGGTTGGGCCACCCTTAGCAGCAAGAACTGCAATCAAGCGTTTGCGATAACTTGCAATGAGTCTGTTACTGCGCTGTGCAGGAATTTTGGTCCACTCATCTTTGCATAATTGTTGTAATTCAGCCACATTGGAAGGTTTTCAAGCATGAATCGCCTTTTTAAGGTCATTCCACAGCATCTCAATAGGATTCAGGTCAGGACTTTGACCAGGCCACTCCAAAGTCTTCCTTTTGTTTTTCTTCACCATTCAGAGGTGGACTTGCTGGTGTGTTTTGGATATTGTGCTGCTGCAGAACCCAAGTTCGCTTCAGCTTGAGGTCACAAACAGATGGCCGCACATTATCCTTTAGGATTTTTTGGTAGACAGCAGAATTCAGCCCCAGACCATCACACACCATATTTTACTGTTGGTATGATGTTCTTTTTCTGAAATGCGGTGTTAATCTTACGCCAGATGTAATAGGACACACACCTGCCAAAAAGTTCAGAGTATTTTCCCAAAAGTCTTGGGGATCATCAAGATGTTTTCTGGCATAATGTAGATGAACTTTTATGTTTTTTTGCTCAGCAGCAGTTTTCGTCTTGGAACTCTGCCATGCAGGCCATTTTTGCCCAGTCTCTTTCTTATGGTGGAGTCATGAACACTGACCTGAACTGAGGCAAGTGAGGCCTGCAGTTCTTTGGATGTTGTTGTGGGGTCTTTTGGGACCTCTTGGATGAGTTGTCGCTGCACTCTTGGGTTAATTTTGGTTGGCCGCCCACTCCTGGGAAGGTTCACCACTGTTCCATGTTTTCGCCATTTGTGGATAATGGCTCCCACTGGTTCGCTAGAGTCCCAAAGCTTTAGAAATGGTAACCAGAGTTAAGTTATGTTTTAACAGGGGGGGGGGGGCAAACACTTTTTCACACAGGGCCATGTGGGTTTGGATTTTGTTAATAATAAAAACCTTACTTTAAAAACTGCATTTTGTGTTTACTTGTGTTATCTTTGACTAATATTTAAATTTGTTTGATGATCTGAAACATTGAAGTGTGACAAACGTGCAAAACAATGACAAATCAGGAAGGGGGCCAACACTTTTTCACACAACTGTAGATTGTTAGAGCACTGACTAAATATTCATATTCTCAGGAGTTAAACCTTAAAAATAAATTCAAGTAACCTAACTATTAACAGAACTTTAGCTTATTTGTGTATCACTCAGCTGTAGATTCTCAAATCATCTCTGAATTCATGCTGACACTGTCCTTCCTTCTGGAGGGTGGCTACTTTTGTTCACCATGGTCCCTGTGTGTGTTGTAAAGTAGCCACCACTCCAAGCTCACTCATGTGATGGACTACAATCTCAAGTTTAGTTTACTAATTTGTATTAAGATTGTAGTACATGCAGGAGCGAGCTTGGAGAGGTGGCTACTTTACAACACACACAGGGACCATGTGGAACAAAAGTTCTCCATGGACCAGAAGGAAGGGCAGTGTCAACATGAATTCAGACAGGATTTGAGGATTTACAGCGTGATACACAACTAAGCTACATTTATGTTAATAGTGAGGTCAATCATTGTGGTGGCTACTTTTGTTCCCCATGGTCCCTGTGTATGTTGTAAAGTAGCCTTTTAGATTGTAAGCCCTCACGGGCAGGGCCCTCCTTACCATCTTGTCTTGAATTGTATTGTGATTGTAATGTCTTCCTTATATTGTAAAGTGCTGCGGAAACTGTTGGCACTATATAAATCCTTTATAATAATAATAGTAATAATAATAATAATATTAATAATAAGTAGCCACCTCTCCAAGCTCGCTCCTGTCATGTTCATGCAGGAGCGAGCTTGGAGAGGTGGCTACTTTACAACACACACAGGGACCATGTGGAACAAAAGTTCTCCATGGACCAGAAGGAAGGGCAGTGTCAACATGAATTCAGACAGGATTTGAGGATTTACAGCGTGATACACAACTAAGCTACATTTATGTTAATAGTGAGGTCAATCATTGTGGTGGCTACTTTTGTTCCCCATGGTCCCTGTGTATGTTGTAAAGTAGCCTTTTAGATTGTAAGCCCTCACGGGCAGGGCCCTCCTTACCATCTTGTCTTGAATTGTATTGTGATTGTAATGTCTTCCTTATATTGTAAAGTGCTGCGGAAACTGTTGGCACTATATAAATCCTTTATAATAATAATAG
>NW_017306627.1:132096-157187 GCF_000935625.1 Nanorana parkeri | reverse complement strand
GGGGGGGGGGCAAACACTTTTTCACACAGGGCCATGTGGGTTTGGATTTTGTTAATAATAAAAACCTTACTTTAAAAACTGCATTTTGTGTTTACTTGTGTTATCTTTGACTAATATTTAAATTTGTTTGATGATCTGAAACATTGAAGTGTGACAAACGTGCAAAACAATGACAAATCAGGAAGGGGGCCAACACTTTTTCACACAACTGTAGATTGTTAGAGCACTGACTAAATATTCATATTCTCAGGAGTTAAACCTTAAAAATAAATTCAAGTAACCTAACTATTAACAGAACTTTAGCTTATTTGTGTATCACTCAGCTGTAGATTCTCAAATCATCTCTGAATTCATGCTGACACTGTCCTTCCTTCTGGAGGGTGGCTACTTTTGTTCACCATGGTCCCTGTGTGTGTTGTAAAGTAGCCACCACTCCAAGCTCACTCATGTGATGGACTACAATCTCAAGTTTAGTTTACTAATTTGTATTAAGATTGTAGTACATGCAGGAGCGAGCTTGGAGAGGTGGCTACTTTACAACACACACAGGGACCATGTGGAACAAAAGTTCTCCATGGACCAGAAGGAAGGGCAGTGTCAACATGAATTCAGACAGGATTTGAGGATTTACAGCGTGATACACAACTAAGCTACATTTATGTTAATAGTGAGGTCAATCATTGTGGTGGCTACTTTTGTTCCCCATGGTCCCTGTGTATGTTGTAAAGTAGCCTTTTAGATTGTAAGCCCTCACGGGCAGGGCCCTCCTTACCATCTTGTCTTGAATTGTATTGTGATTGTAATGTCTTCCTTATATTGTAAAGTGCTGCGGAAACTGTTGGCACTATATAAATCCTTTATAATAATAATAGTAATAATAATAATAATATTAATAATAAGTAGCCACCTCTCCAAGCTCGCTCCTGTCATGTACTGCAATCTCAATACAAATTAGTAAACTAAACTTGAGATTGTAGTCCATCACGGGAGTGAGCTTAGATCGATGGCTACTTTACAACACACACACAGGGACCATGGGGAACAAAAGTAGCCATCCTCCAGAAGGAAGGACAGTGTCAGCATGAATTCAGAGATGATTTGAGGATCTACAGTTGAGTGATACACAAATAAACTACATTTTTGTTAATAGTTAAGGTACTTGGATGCATTTTTAAGGTTTAACTCCTGAGTTTAGTGTCACTTTAAGTGCTTATACTACAAGTGGAATCATCTAAATAATAGGCTTAACATTAAGAGCCCCTTTCACATCATCCTGTTTTAATACAGTGTGGTACTGCCCGCACATCAACACATTCTATTTTGCACATTAACATGCCTTGCATTAAGGCAGCTTGTTCATTTAGAATGGGCTCCCAACAAACAGCAGTAGAACAAAAACCAGACCTGCATCATTTTTGTTAACATACATGGTAATACACGGTATGTGCTTTGTGATGCACAGTTGTGGAGGTCCATTGACACCTAATGTGCTAGGCATTGAGGTGCCATTCTGAATTAATGTACCATTCATTAGAGTGCCATTCATTACTGTGCATTGCAGTAAGTGTGAAGAGGGCCACAGTGCTGAAAATAATTTACCTGAGAGAGAAAAACTAAATCCACTATAACTATTATTTTTTGCTCTTGTTTTTTATCATGTTCTTTGAATCATGTTCCCACTTGTGACTCACAGTTTAGTAAGTAGGGTGATGACACTGAAAAAATGCAACCCTGTATAAGAAATACTGGGGGTCACCTGACTGGATATGCAGGATAGCAGGGATTTGTGTATCACAAAACTGGCTGAACAGAATCATAATGTTTTGGGCGGGTCAAAGTTTATATTATAAATTAATTGCAACTATTTAGCTGGGTGCCTAGATATATGCTTTAAGGGTACAGGACTGCTTTATAATTGTACAATGCCTTCAGAAAATATTTCTGCAGAAAGTAAAAGCCTGGACTATGGGAGGTTTTCCCAACATTTACAGTTCAGCACACGCTGGCTGCATTACAATAGACATCACAGCGCAATTATTTCTGAGTAAAAAAAAGACCATTTAGGTACATAATAACCAACGCATTATTAAGCTTGACTTCTGCATTGTGCTGAGTCCATTTAGCGACAATACATATCACAAAGGCAGACTAACAATTTTCATGGAAATCAGTTTGTCTGGCAAACTGACTTGAATTATTAATTCCTATTATTATATTTGTATTTGTATCACAGATTGCCATAGTGAGGGTTTGTGTAGACTGATTGAGCAATGTCTTTTCTGAACACTTTTGTTCATTAGTTTTCCCATCACATAATGCACACTGTATAAACATTCTGTTCATATAAATGAAACTAATGGTTTAATTTCACATTCTGCAGTTTTCAGTATATTTGCATATAATGGTACCCATGGAAAGCTCAACTAACAGACTTAATGTCTATGGGCAAATTTAGAACTCACCTTTGATCTTGCACAAACTCTTTTAGCTAGGTAGGTTTTACTAATTGATTGACCTTCGTGATTAAACTATTTATATGCTCAGCAGGCAACTTTCATTCCATCGATAGAATAAAGAGCAGCAACGCCTCTCAGATCTCACTGAATCCGGTGATTTATTTTTTTAACATTGCACATGGCAAGCCTGCATATCTCTAACATGTTTCATGTCTTACCACTTATGGACACATGGCTGCTATCCTGGTGCTACAAGGTGAACCTGTGAATGGGCTTGTGAGCTTTCTGACATATAATTTCCACTTTTGTTGTGTCACTCCCTGTGACCACACATTTACATCTCAGTATATAGCGGGCTAGTGCCGGGACGGATCCCGACAATACTGTTGAAATCAACCCCGCTGGCTGATTGACAGCGGCCTCTGCCTATCTAGAGGCAGAGCCGCAATGCCCAACCCCTCCACCATCCGTCCCTCGAGTCAGGGCTGGAGGATCAGGGAGGGGGGAATCCCTGCAGATGATCGGGAAGTGAGCGGATTGGCAGTATATTTTTGCTCACTTCCTGAACAATAGGGCCAATGTGTGACAGTTTCAATGTCACAGGTCAACTCTAACTATGGGGATGAGTGTAATTCATAGTTCCAGAGAGAGTGAGGAAAAACAGCCAGGAAAGTGAGGGCAGACAGCCAGGAGAGAGAGTGAGATGAGCCATGGCAGACAGCCAGGAGAGAGAGTGAGATGAGCGAGGAGAGACAGCCAGAGGAAAGATAGGAAAGTCAGCAAGGAGAGAAAGCCAGGAGGGAGAGAGAAGGGATACAGCCAGGAGAGAGCACTGTTCTCCAGCAGTGGGCAATCCATTGATATGCATTGCTGTATGCATCAATAGACTGTTAATGCAGGGTGACTTGGTGATGCTTCCTCAGAGGGTGGTCCCATGTCACCCTGCATTCACAATAATATCCTCAGTCTTCCTCGTTGAGTGATGCTGGGTGTCATTCAACCACGAACACTAAGGTAATCTTCTAGCAGAAAAAAGTACTGCGGTGGGAAGCTCTAGATTGAGGTGCGTGTTCCAGTCAGAGCTTCTTTTTTATATTTAACTGCAGCTGGGGATTTATTTTTCACCCCAAACTGAGCTTTGGCTTTAAATGAGACCTGTACAGGTCTGATAACCATTCCCTAATGTAATGTAATAGTAATCTATGAACCTATCTTTACACTTGCTTCTATGATTTGTCAAAACATGTAAACCCAGTACTTGGGTGCACAGAGAAGCATAATAACTTCAGTAAACACTAAAACAAAACATGATGGTGGACATTTTTTATGCTTGTAGAATAATAGCACATTTTCCTGACAGTTTGCTGAATACATTATTTTTGTTATATTTGCATAGTTTTGTAATGTAATGGTACAGTATTGTCCCCTGCTTTTAAAGGAGAACTCACCTCATAGTTCTAGCCGACCTTTGACAATGAGACTGTCACAGGTCGGCTCAGTAGATCGGGAGGTGAGCGAATACATACCGGCGTTCGCTCACCTCTCGATACTGTCACGGCTCTCTGCCGTGATAGGGGAGGGGCTGGATTCCCCCCTCCCCGCTCCGATCCACCAGCGCTGACTGGTGGATCGGACGGGTTAGGGGGCGTGTACAGCTGGATCTGCCTCTAGATAGGCAGAGCCAGCTGTCAGTCACGCAGCTGGGCGGATCCCGGCACAATTGTCGGGATCCGCTTCAGCGCCTCAGTATACCGCGAGCAGCCGCTCGCGGTATACTGCGGTGTCTCAGTATACCGCGAGCCACAGCTCGCGGTATACTGAGCCTGGGTGACGGGAGGACGCTAGTTTGTGTCCTCCCGCTACCCTAAGGAGAACTATGGGGAAAAGATTTAACCCCATAGTTCCCCTTTAACAGGAGCAAAAATCTATAGAGCCATCTATTATTTAAAAGGCTTTTTTGTTTTTTACCTGGATTTCAGTTTTTTTTTTATAATTTCCTCTCAGGAACATAACAGAAGATATGCGAAAATTTAAGATTTATCTGTGCTTTGTCTGTAGGTGTGAAAGCAGGATTAAAGAGGACTTATTCTGGAGTGTCTCAGGAATTGCTGGATGTAACAAATGTTCCACAGTGGAAACCACTGCTTTATGCTGTAGCATTTCTGCACACAACAGTGCAAGTAAGACATCTGTTTATTACTTTCTGATGGTGCAATAAACTATAATAGATCTTGTTTCACTAAGAATTATAATTGAATTATGTTCGTCAAATAGGTTTTCTTGAATGTGTAACTGTGGCCAGGCTATGGACATTCAAATATTTACATATACTTTAAAACAAGCCCTCAATGCCCTATGTAGTTGCAGGCACTGTACAGCAATTCACAGTAGAAGCACTAAAATAGTTTTTCAACAGCTTATCTCACTCTTAGAGAGAGAAGAGTGGAAGGAAGGCAAGTCAGTGCTGTAAAGGGGCATAAGAGCTGAGGTGGCTTAAACAACAGCTTCAGGGCCTCTGCAGTGAATCTAGAGGATGAATTGCTCCACAGTGCCCACTTCTACAGAAGTCAGTGAGGGTTGTGTCTTGTTTTAAATCTCATTTATTGCTTTTACAGCACATGAAAACATTTGACTGTCCATATCTTGACTACAGTTACACTTTAAGGAAAAAAACAATATGTGTAAATGCTATTACTTAAATGTATTAGAAATGAAAAAAAATTATTGTGTAAGACATCATCAGTCTTCCAATTAAAGCATTGGGAATTCCAAATGGACTGCATATCAAATATATCAGTCAATATACAAATAATGCATATATCTTTTGGCTCGTGGATTGTGTATCTGAGCCTGAGCAAGCAATTCGGTTGATTTTTTTTTACCATTTGTGCCTTCACAGTTTTTTTGTGTCATACTTTATTTTGATATAATGTGTATTATTTGCAAATGTGCATTTGTCCTCACATGGTACTCGTCCTTTTTTATATATTTTTTTAATTACACAGTGAACATGTGCAATATATCCTGTTTGCCACAGTTTCAAGTTAAGCATATACACCTGTTATTTCTCAAGTTTCTGTTTGCCTGCTTTTTATGTGTGAGGTTTACAAAGTCCACATTGGTTAATTGTTTCTGTTAACTTGATTATTATTGCAGTGCAAATGCTATATTAATCATCCTGCCAATATGTGTTTATCTGTGTAAGGGCAACTTTGTTTTATGCTTACTCTGCTCGAGAACACTTGATAAAGAAAAAAACATCATTCTATTTCTTTGAATAGTTAAAGTGGAACTCCAAAAACAACTAAGCACACAGCTGAAATACAAATATGTTTGATGTTTTACCATTAGTATTTAATTTTCTATACAGCCAATCTTGTGATTTATGCCACATTGGATTCTGGCATATGACAGATATTTCATAGGTTGGGGCTTAGTGCTGGGAATGGCTTGTCTTTATCTTAACTTGAACATCAGTTGAGGCCCCGTGTACAGCCTAGGCTTAAAATATTAGAGGCTCCACAGGGGCACAGGGATTGATTGAAGACTTATGCTAGCCATACACAGCTCAAATTTCAGCTCATTCCTGCTGAATCATACAAAATTCAAGCCAGGGGTGGCTCGATAAACTTCAATTACAAAATTGAACAAATGGAATGGAAAATTGTTGACAGAACAGTGACTGCATCCAATCAGATGTCATCATTGTTCAGGTATTTAGATGCCCACAAGTGCCTGCTGTCTGAATACAATAGCTGGTGGGTGGAGATTCCTCCATTTATGGTAATTAGCCATGTATGGCTAGCTTAACTCTTTCTCATTTGGTGCCTGTCATTGTTGTGACCTTAGATATAGGGTTTAATTTAAGCCAACATTGCAGATCTTTATACAAAGGACTACCTGACCTAAAGCGTTATGGCCAGCCAAAACTTTTTCTTAGTTTTAGACGGGGTTGGGAAGGGTTAGTACTTCTGTTGGGTTTGCACTACTATCCTGGGCATTTTCTTTCACTCCCTGTCTGGTGCAACAGTGATGACAAGTGAGGGAAAATCACATCTAAACCCAACAAGGATTCTAACTTTTCCCCACTCTATCCAACCCCCCCCCCCCCCCCCCCCCCCCCCCCCCCCAACCTTTTTTTTTTAGCCTTTAAATTGAATGAATTGTTCAGGTGCATCCTCAGACTAAATATTTGTTTTTAAATGTATTCAAGATTGTTCTCAAATTGTGCAATCAGATTGTGCGACCATCATAAGGTTGAAACTTTTTAGGTTTATGTATCATTTAAGCAGTTAAACGTTTTATTATATTACAAGGTTTAAAATTAGTAAAATAACATTTGCTTATATAATTACATTTATGTGTCTGAAGTCTTTTAAAATATCTACTTGAAATACTATCCAAGATCGTGGTTACAAGTTTACTCTAACTGTTGTAACAAATATCTATTGTCACCATGCCAATTTACACTGTCTGGATTTTCTTCTATAGGAAAGAAGAAAGTTTGGTCCTTTAGGTTGGAACATCCCATATGAATTTAACCAAGCAGATTTTGCCGCCAGTATTCAGTTTGTCCAAAACCATTTAGATGATGTGGGCACTAAACGACCCGTGAACTGGAGCTGCTTGCGCTACATGCTGGGAGAAGTCCAATACGGCGGTCGTGTGACTGATGATTTGGATAAGACATTACTGAACACATTTGCTAAGGTCTGGTTTGGAGAGCACATGTTTTCTGACAAGTTTTGCTTTTATAAAGGCTATGGAATCCCTAAAGGCAAAGCGATTGATGAATATCTCCACTACATAGAGCAACTGCCATTGGTGGACACGCCTGAGGTAAAAATGTGATTTCCTTTTATATACAACTTTTTGCTGTGCAGCAAACGTCTTCCAAACAGTCTGCTGTTTTTATATTGTTTAAAGTATTGAACTCTCAAACATTTTTTTCAGTAATGTATCCAGATCTAACAAATACTCATTGCCCAGCAAAGCAATCACCTTATGTCATCATGTTATCGAACACACATTACTAGCAAACACAAGGCTGGCTCCATAGGAGCCACCCTAAAACAGGATAGCAGGGCCAGTGCTCAGGAGACCAGCTGATTATCCATGAAACTAAAACTTTAAACTTGCGGAAGCAGCATCCATTCTTAGTGATTTAATCCACATTTGAAATAGCTTAATCAAAAAATTTTGACTTTAATATTGCTTTAACTGTTAGGCTTTGTACACATATTTGTGCTGCAAACTATGGATTGAAAAAGACTAGGTGCAGTTTGAAAAGTGTGATGATACGGTGTACCAGGATGAGGCCTATCATTTTACCCAAAACTGATCATGCAGATGTTTAGGTCCATTCTGTCATAGCTCATTGCACATTATTGCAGATATGTGAACTGTGCCATTGCTTATAATAGTATAGAACAGTAGTTTAATTTTACATGCAGTAAACTGCAGTAATACAATGATGTACAAGAAGTGAAAAAGCCTGGGAAGCCAAAGCTAGCGAAAAGGCCATTCCCCTATGTGATTGTATAGAGGTAATCACAGTACCATATTTGTCACCTATTTTATAATATTATATATCAAGTGCAGAAGTGCCAGGAAGGATTTTTGATGCCTGTTTTTTGCTAATGAACAAACATCATGGGTTTTTTTATAGTCTTATTTTTCACATAAATGTGGATAATTCAGAAGCAGAAAGATGCCAGGGTGGGCTCATGCAGCAAGCACATGATTGACAGCCGTCGTGATTTTTACTAATGTGTGCACATAGGAAATTAGTTTAAAATTTTAAATAGCACACGGGACTTGCAGTTCAAAAAGCATATCTTCTTTATTTCATCAAAGTTGATCACATACAGAGCAGTGTACAAATTATTCTATACATGTTGCCACGTTATAACGTCTGCAACTGTTAATGGAATAAAGGAGAGGCTATGCTTTTTGAATTGCAAGTTGCATTTCAGATTTTATATTGTGACTTTACCCCAACAGTACCTGGCAGGGTTAACTATTGCATAGGGCGTTGTTCTCAGAGATGTGCGCTCTTACCTTGATTGAAGCACTACATACACAGGAAATTAGTACTGAATATGAATTCTGTGTTTAGCTGTACGCTTTTTCTCTACAATGTTTTTTTTATATTTAAAATGAATGTCCAGTGAAGACATACACTTTTTTGCACTTTTATGCACTGCATGCTGTTCACTTCACTCTAATATTTACATTAGGATTACACAATTATTAATACTTTATGTATTTGTGTTGCTTTCTTATAGGTCTTTGGGTTGCATCCTAACGCAGACATAACTTACCAGACAAACATGGCAAATGAGACACTAAGTACAATAGTCAATATTCAGCCCAAGGACAGTGGAGGAGGTGCAGGAGAGACAAGAGAGACTATTGTGCAGCGACTAGCAAATGAGATGCTGGAGAAATTACCAGAGGACTACATCCCTCATGAGGTATGATTTGTGAAACTCATAACATGCTAGGCTGTGTCACTCAGCTATATTTAGCTTCCCACTTAACAATTTACACTAAGTGTAAGTGCTGCACAGTAAAATATCAGCTGTGCATGCCAGCCCATGTGTTCATCAAACAAGATGATTTTATTACCTACAGTAAATATCTTCACACATCTGCTGCTGACATTAGTCTGCTTATTGATCTTTTATTTTAGCAACATTTCCGTAAATTACCCTGGTGCTTCAGACACTTGACGTAAAAGCATCTTAGCCAAGGCTAGAATTCCATGTGCGACCTTGAGCGATCCAATCATAGCAATTTATTGATTTACACAAGGTTTCAGAAATTATTGTCTGTGCATGTTTTTCATATTGATTATTTCCCTGATCTTCAAAGTAAGTGGAAAATCATGGTTTGCATTAACTTATAGTATATTGTTAAGCAGCTAAAACTGGAGAATGTAGCATATCACAGTAGCATCAGGTAAAATAGATTTTGTTTGAAACTGGCTTAAATAAAGGGTTGGTTATTTAAACCCCAATAGTAAAAATAGATTGTTCTAAGCAAATATACACAGCTATAATTATCGAAATAATATTAAAAACAATAAAGCAGAAGAATAAATAAAGTGCAACCCAGACTTTTTTTTCTTAAAGTGGAAGTAAGGGGAAAGAAATTGCTGATTGGCTGGCTTTCTATGGCAAAAGAGACTGTCTAAGTCTGTTCTGCAATAAAAGCTTCTTTTTAACTTTCTGTAATTGTGCAGTTCAGTGCACAGACCCGGTGTGGCATGATGAAGTAACTCCTGTGTACATGCACAAAAGTTTCATCATCGGGGCCCAGCCAATCAAACGGCCAAAGACTCAAAACCTGGAGGAGGGCCGAGCTAAAGATGCAAGTGCGGGAGAGGAAGAAATGCGACGCTGGAGGGGACAGGTTTTGGAAGAAAGCCTGCTATAGTGGACCAATATGCATTGCATTCTAGCACATTATGTCTAAAAGCTCCTGGGGCCCTGTTGTATTTTTTAAAAATTTGTTTTCTGCTTTAAAGCTCAACTGAACTTTCAGTTAAAATCAGCTAAATACATGCTAGGTGCATCAAAACAAAAGGTGTTAGATGTCTTACAGCTAATTTTCTTTCTAAAGGAACTACAGCCTAAGTGGAAAAGCCTGTCCTCTGTCAGCAGCTGCAGTGTAGAAACCTTGCTCTCAGTTTGGAAGCAGTGGTCTCTCTACAAAGGTCCTAGTTTTGCAATCAGCAAAGCTCATGCTCTCTGCTTATTTGAGAACTCTGACTTTGACTTGGTAGGGGGCATGTCATGCCACTGCAAATAAATCACTGTTTTCCAACAAAGAGCAATGCATCCGCTCTGCAGCTGCTGGCAGGCAACAGGCTTTTGTACAGGCTGTAGCTGCTTTAAACAAAAATGTAAGACACTGAACATGTTTTTAAGCACCCAAAATGTATTTAGCTTAGTTAAACTGAAGGCTCAATTGGGCTTTGAATTTCAGAGTAGAAAAACATTGACTTTTGGTTTATGTTAGAGCGGACAACAGAAAGTGTGGGAAAATAATTCCAGTGGGACATGAACAGCAATACAAATCTAACACAGGTTTAAGACGGTATAAAAACCAATTGTGCTTCAGATGTAATCATTTCATAACAAAACATTTATTGCATTTTGTTTAGAAATCATGTGATACTGTGGAATCCTAAACCTCCAATTTTCCACAGTTGTTGCGCTTCCAGACCTTTAACACAGCTATTGTGCAAAGTAAAGTTTTAGTGCCTGTGTGGTAAAGGTCACATTCACTGGGTTACAAATGGGATATAAATAATACAGCAAACACTGTCCCACTGAAGATCAGATGAGGGTAAATGTTGCTCGATCTAGTGAATGTAACATAGAAATGCGGTGAATGAGTCACAGGTGAATGTGCAGTATACGTGTCACATTCATGTAAATATATGTAATGTAACACAGAGAGGGGAATTTCTCAAAACTAGAGCAGACAAAATCTGGAGCAGATGTGCACGGCAGCCAATCAGCTTCTCTCTTTCATTTTCAAATGTTAACTGAACAAATTGAAGAGAGAAGCTGGTTGGTTGCTGCAGATTTTTTTTGCTCCAGTTTTGATAACTTCCCACAGAATGTTTTAGTCTCTTTATTTATGTGGTATATAAGCAGTGCATAACATATACACTAAACTGCCAAAAGTATTGGGACACCCCTCCACATCATTGGATGCATGTGTTCCAATCACCTATGGCCACAGGTGTATAAAAGCAAGCACCTAGGCATGACTGCTTCTACAAACATTTGTGAAAGAATGAGTCACTCTCAGGAGCTCAGTGAATTCAAGCGTGGTACCTTGATAGGTTGCCACCTGTGCAATAAGTCCATCCGTGAAATTTCCTTGCTACCAAATATTCCACGGTCAACTGTTAGTGGTATTATAACAAAGTGGAAGCAACTGGTTACAACAGCAACTCAGCCACAAAGTGTCAGAGCGGGGTCAGCGCATGCAGACAGAAGTCGCCAACTGTCTGCAGATTCAATATCTACAGACCTCCAAACAGTGCGTAGAGAGCTTCATGAAATGGTTTTCCATGGCCAAGCAGCTGCATCCAAGCCTTACATCACCAAGTGCAATGCAAAGCGTCGGATGCAGTGGTGTAAAGCATGCCGCCACTGGACTCTAGAGAAGTGGAGACGTGTTCTCTGGAGTGACGAATCATGCTTCTCTGTCTGGCAATCCGATGGATGTGTCTGGGTTTGGCGTTTGCCAGGACAATGGTACTTGCCTGACTGCATTGTGCCATGTGTAAAGTTTGGTGGAGGGGGGATTATGGTGTGGGGTTGTTTTTCAGGGGTTGGGCTTGGCGCCCTAGTTCCAGTGAAGGGAACTCTTAAGGCATCAGCATACCAAGACAGTTCGGACAATTTCATGCTCTCAACTTTGTGGGAACAATTTGGGGATGGCCCCTTCCTGTTCCAACATGACTGCACAAAGCAAGGTCCATAAAGACCTGGATGAGTAAGGTTGGCTGGAGGAACTTGACTGGACATGCACAGATCCTGGCCTTAACCCGATAGAACACCTTTGGGATGAATTAGAGTGGAGACTGCGAGCCAGGCCTTCTCGTCCAAAATCAGTACCTGACCTCACAAATGCACTTCTGGAAGAATGGTCAAACATTCCTATAGGCACACTCCTAAACCTTGTTGACAGCCTTCCCAGAAGAGTTGGAGCTGTTATAGCTCTATATTGAACCCTACGGACTAAGACTGGGATGCCATTAATGTTCATGTGCGTGTAAAGGCAGGCGTCCCAATACTTTTGGCAATATAGTGTATGTTTTAGTGGTCAGAATACTTGATTTTAACAATTGTTTTGCTTAGAATAAAGTTTAATTTGAAACTTCCCTTTGAACTGTATGTTAAATTTTATTCGTATAATCCTATATACCGAATACATTATTCATGCTAAAAGGACAGAAAAATTGTCTGTCTTTATCTCTTTTGGGTGGCCTTTCAGTGCAATTTAACAGTGTGAATGTATTAGTTAGAGGAAAAGTCTGTTGCCTGTCATATTTAAATACAGAGCACAATTAGGTGCTGAAAATTTAGATGAGCAAATTGTATGAAGGTGGGATGAAAAGAATATATTAAAATCAAGTTTCATTTAGATTCCTGAAACCAAACTGTGCATTGCTGAAAGATATAGTTAAGGTTTAATAAAAGCAGACATACATTTGGAATTTCAGGCAAATGAACACAATGTGCACACAAACCTGTTGTTTTTTTTTTAACATGTAAGGATTAGGATACAGGTTAGTGCACTGGATAGTATAAAAATGTGCATTGATAGCTAACATATGCAAGCAAAGTTGCTGAAGTCACAGTCACTGAGCAATGTTTGGTTATAATAAAAATGTATGTTGTAATTGTTCAGATCCTTATTCAAACTAGTGTTCTTTATAAACTGTTGTCTGTAATATTGGCAGTAGACCTGCCTCTAATTAGAATGTCAGTTGATTTTTTTTTCATTTTTTTTATTTATTACCGTATTTCAATAAAAAGTTAGGGCTTGGAATGCATTATCTAAATTTCAAAATGTAAAACATATCAAAAAAATACACAGAGACCCTATGACATTATTACTTATACTTACCACCCTTTTTTAGGTGAGTGCTGTTCTGATTTTCAGAATTATGTAAAGAACATTTAAGTAGAAAATGATCTAATATGTATGTGCCATTCTCATTATCTGGACACCCATATTTATAGCGCACAAAGGTTACTCAAGGGCCACCAAACAAGGAGTATCACCATTATTTTAGTACTGGACATGGAATGCAGTTGTTTGTATCTCTTAGACTCAGTTTCAGAAACACAAAAGATACATTCTTTTATGGAACTGTTAATATACAGTAAAGATTGTTTAGACTCAGCGAGCCCAGCTTAAAGCTGAACTCCAGCCATCATTTAAAAATTGCTATTTAGTTGCCCCTTTCCCTATTGTACAGCAAGGGTTAACTGCTCATTTAGTCTAGGGGAAAGGAATAAAGTGTAATATTTACTTTATTCCTTGCTCTTGCAGGCTTTTTTTCCTGCCATATGGTCAGTCCCACAAGGGCATCGGCTTCTCTGATGTCATCCCATTCAGTGCATTGTTGGTGAGGATATTGAGTGCCCACCCAAGAGTAGAGTCAGCAGAGTAGAGGAGTACGCTGGCTGTTTGAGGAACAAAGAATAATGTAAGTATTTCTTCTTATTCTTTTTTCTCTAGACTAAACAAGCTGGTAACCCTTGCTGCACAAAGGGGAGGGGCAACCAAAAAGTGTTTTTTCAGTGCTGACTGGAAATCATTTCAGTTTCAGTATACCTCTCCAATACTTGTACTAAGTGAATTCTGTCTTTGGCAATATTTATGAGGAGGCCCACTTGCCCTGGACTTAATAATGTCTTAAACAAACCGTAAATATTAGAAAAGTGGAATACATGATAGCTAGGTTGATTATTATTATAACAAACAGAAAAAGAACACAGCGCTCTCTTAGGAATGTGGGGTCTGTGTGGGTGCAAATGATCTGGATTGCTGCTCTAAGAACAGGGGGAGAAACCTGTGAACTGAAAAAAAGGAGGGGGAAAATTTATTAATTTTTGTTTTTCCACCCGCCACATACAGACACTGGTTGTCCCTATACCCCTCACATTCCCAGGATTTGCGCTCTAATTTTCCCCCTCCTTTGATTATTATTATATGAGACTAAGTATATGGCAGGCTATTAACTGTGTGAATAGACCTGGTAAAAAAGAAATCTTTGGGCTAGGGTTATGTGGGTGGTTTGAATGTGATGCCACAGAGAAATCTAACAACTTGCTGGTAGTGACCTAATTAGCAGCACACTGAAATGAATGTTCTACTAATAAGATGGTTGTCAAAAATACGCAAATCTCTCTGTAGCTCTCTGAGTATATAATCACCAATGTATCCCTAGCCTAAGAGCTGTTAGATTTTTCTTTAATACACCAATTTAACACAAAACTTTTTGCTACAGGTTAAGGCTCGGCTGCAAAAAATGGGCGCAATTCAGCCAATGAATATATTCTTACGTCAGGAAATTGATCGCATGCAGCGCGTAATCACTCGAGTCAGAAATACACTTACTGATCTTAAGCTGGCAATAGATGGTAAGAAAGTCTGTTCTTCAATTTGGTCTTAAGTTTTATCTGTTTTACCTGTCACACTGTAGTACAGGAAATGTTGGGATGACCCAACATTTAAAAAAAATACATTACTGGAATGTATATATAAAAATTCAAGAGTGTAATTTTCACAAGAGGATCAGAACTCTGGACTCTGTTACAGTGGCAGCTATAGCAGTGAGAATGTGGCTGAGAGGATGTCAAGAGTAATTTTTACATAAATGTACTATTCTAAATGAAGAAGAGCATGGGCAAAACCCTATAAAAACCTTAGCTGTATGATAAATATTGCCATGATTTAAAAAGCAGAAATTATGAAAAGATCCAAATTGCATGTCTTTTCAGTTACAAGCTTTCCAAATGCCAAATTGTGAAATATAATCCACCAGGCAACCTTTTCATTAATGTGCACTGTAAGCAACAAAACCTGAACTTGAGCTGACATTTTTAGGGAAAAAATAGCTATTCACTCTTTAAAAAGAGATGTTATAGTTTGAAGAAATAATATACAATACAATGCTCTTACATATGTGTATATTTTTTATCCTTGCCTGTAAAGTCTGTCTAATTGCTCTGTTCACAGACAGTTGCAAGAGACAAAACAAAATATATATTTTTTTAATATCTATCTGGAGAAGGGAAATTGTAGAACAAAACCCATTAAACCTGTATAGGCCTGCAGGAACAGTACTTTAGAGAGATTTTAGCAGGCAGCAGGCAGCTTGACTTGTGATCACACACTGTTATGGAGAAAACATGGAACAGTTTGCCTATTTGTGCTTAACTTCTTTAGCAACATTTAAATGACGTGAGAGCAATTAAATTGTAGCCAAATATACCCTAAATTACAGAAAATGTTCTCTACTGATCAGTGCTTTTTTCGTCTTTTTTTAATTTAGTTTCAAAGTTATTGTGTAGGCTCTTTCATAATATGCCTCAGTAGAACATGACTCAGTCCAAATAATAGGTTTCAGTGCTTATTATATAAATTCCAAGGGATAATGACTTTTACACAGGACACATACTGGCCATGGCTCATGCTGATAATATAGACTATTTTGTACAGTACTTGCAGAATTATACAACTGTTTTATGATCTATGAAAAAAGATGTCTGTCACATTATCTATATATGTGCCATATACTGTATGTGTCAGGCGGCTTACTGTTACTTCATGTGATGATCCTCGGAAAGAAAAAAATTGGGTTGGGGAAAAAAAATCTATTTGTTTCAGTGCCAACAATTGCACATACACAGAATCCAATAAAGCCATTATTGACTGAAAAAGATTGGAAAAAAAGTGATGGCTTGTTTAGAAAAATAATAATTTACAGATTTGAATCAGGCAAATCAAAAGCAAAGTAAATTTTGCAAGGCTCAACCTTCTCTACCCATTCATCTTGAGAAATTTCTATAATATTCATTATAATACAACTGCTTTAGCCTGTCCTGTGCTGTTCATTGACCTTTGCATGTAACCTTTGGCATGAATGCTTTGACTTATATGCTACGTTTTAAGTTTATTTTTAACCATGAGTACTACATTTGCTAAAACTGGACAAGAAGGAATGAGCTCTAAAAGTCCCAAGAAGTCTTGTACTGTAGAACAGTATTAAAAATAGCATTTTTTTTACAAAGCAGATGTAAGTATTGCCAGGTAATAGTTAATTCCATAATGTAAACTATAGTGTTACCACTGCTTAGAAGTAAGTGTTAATATTTATTTTTGTTTAGTGACAAAAACAGCAAGATCTTGTTTTTTTAAAAACAAGTAACCCACAAGGTTTGAAAAATGAGGAGCACATGGATCCTAGTTAACAGTATATCAGCATAGGAAGCTTTAAATGTTTATTCATTTCCAAAAGTATCACTCCCATTTCTTCTAACCATTCCTTCTAATTTGAGAAGAACACTTATTCTTTATGTTTAGCAGATGACTTGAATTGCATCCAATGAAGCCAAATGTTCACCAATTTTACGTACATCTGTGTAGCAAAATTCATTATTGTTCCCTTCAAACACGCAATCTGGAGATGTTTAACATAAATAATTAGGGTTCTAGTTACAGTTACCTAAGAGAAAGGCTTTATGAAGTAATAAATCTTTTAGCTTAAAGCAGGGCTTAAAATTTCAAGTCTTGAGCTACTAGGCAGGCCCGAAAGTTACTTGCCACCAGTTGCCGCACCCAACCTCTACCCTGCCTCGGCCTTAACTCCGCCCCTAAACACGCCCTCTTAAATTATCTTATGAAATTACATTGTTAAATGTTTTATTCAGAATAAAGTTACAAAAATAAATAACCGCTTTTACAATAATTTTACAATATTTAAGCCTTAAAGTATTCCTTGATGGTAACCTAGGCAGTCACTGCTGGTCTTATGATGGACTAGATATCAAGGAAAGGTCTGGACTTTCTGAGTGGTACCTTTAGTTACATAGTTACATAGTATTTGAGGTTGAATAAAGACGTAAGTCCATTAAGTCCAATTTATTTTGTGCATGTATATGGTTCTGCTGGTGTATGCGTGTGTAAGTTCAGTGCAATAACACCTTAAAACACATTTCCACCTTTAGCATATGTCTCATTAGTTTCTGGCAACAAGCACCTGTCGTTAGTGAAATCCACAGTGAAGAGCAATGGTTTTTTCTGTGTTACTTCCTATGCACACCACTCTTCTTCAGTGTGGACTGACAGAGCCACAGGTCATTATAAATCATTCTGTAACCTTTTTCAGTCTGATGGACTTTAGCAACTCTTTTTTGAGGCTCTTTTTACATTCTTTTGATAGGACTAACTTTCAACAAGCCAAGCCAACTTCGACCACAATTAACAAATGTATATATTTGTTCTGTATATTTAGCTGTTTGGCTGGTTGCCCTTTAAGCCTACATCTCCGTGTAGCCATAGGTCAATGTTGTGGGCATTTCACAATATCGTTTGAAGCAAAGTGTTTCAAATAGCTTGTAATTGAAGTGTATTGCATTGAATTATTTGTCCAATTTATGAAACAGTTTTGTGAAAAGAGATGTTACCTAGCCTAATTTCTTCAGTAGGTAGTAATATCATCCTTTATTTCTGGCAATCTTTAGAAAATATGCTGTATTGACAAAACAATTTCAGCTACTTAACTGTACGTCATGGTTGTACAGCAACTGTACAAGTGAAATGTAAACTGGAATCTGCGGGATTAAGCTTATGTTTTCTAAATTAATTCTCCCTGTACATGAAACAAAACATGTCTGCCTGGTAATGGAATGTAGAAAGGATGTCTTTATCGATGCTCTTTGCAATAAGAAATCTAATTGTGGCAATTATAATAGAAGCAAATGATAACAATAACAGCTTGACAAATGGGTGTGCTTGGGTGATTGCTGTACTGCAGATTAATCTGTCAGGCTCAGTAACATCAATATTCTGTTGTTCCCATGGAGGTAAACTAATCGTTATGTACGCAATATGGATGAGTACAGTCTCACACATTTTTATTGCTGTCCATGGAAACTTTACACATCTTCCTTTTTCTTCACACATTCACATTCCCAAGTCCGCTTAGCCTACAAGCTTCTTACAGAAGGCGCAGTCCAATACACAAATATGAAGAAACCACTGCTGAATTTATCATTGATGGTGCAGGTGAAATGTCACTGTGCAGGTGAATTTGATGTGAACATTTGCACAAATTGTCCCTATTTATGAAATAGGCACAAATTGCTATAATAAATTTGATGCAAAGTACAAAATGACACAAGAGCGACATTCCTGCAACATTTACTTTACAACTGGTAGCGCAGTCAGAGTGAGGCGAACAGGAGTAAAGATATGCCTGGGCCTTTAACAACAAGTAACTAAGTAATTGAAAGATTTTTTTAGAAAAAAGATTGAAACCTTAACAAACAGAGGTGAAATGTGTGCAGCCCAAAAAGTGATTTTCCTTAAGCTAAATCTGGAAACTGTAAAGGAAAGAGGAAATATCTGATGGAGGAATATTCTAATGAATGTGCAACAGTGGGGTGTAGCACAATGTGTGTGTGTGTGTGTATATATTGCAAATGTATATATGTGTGGATAGATAGATAGATAGATAGATAGATAGATAGATAGATAGATAGATAGATAGATTGATAGATTAAAAAACACATACATTGCCATCAAAATTATTAAAATACACACAATTTTTATTCATCACACATAAATGTGTTTCTAAATACGTCACAAGCATTAAAAAGCTTTGCAGTCATAGTCAGAGAAAAAAAAATGCAAGACTGTTTACCACCACATAAATTGCCCTGTGGTAGCCTAGTCACAAGGATCTCTGCCAGGTCAAGATTGGTGCAGTTTGTGCACAGTACTGTGAATTTGGCACATGATTGTGTTAAATTTGGCAGAGAAACTGTGACAAATTACTGAAATGTTGCAAATAGCCTCATGCTTACTCAATGTATATTGGTGGCATATATTTATTTTAAAAAGTACCTCTGCAAAGGTGGAAATGGGTTTTAAGGTGTCATTGCAATGAATTTACCACATACACATTATATTATCATAGCTTGTGGTATGTCAGAATCAACAGTGATCAGCACTGTAGTGACATCACCAAATCGCATTCCAAATCTTTTTTCGTGGTCAGAGGCAACAGTGACATTGCTGACATACATCTATGAGGATACTTAATATAAGAGCTTAGCCACTCTAGTTGCTTCAGTCACATGTCAGGAAGTGTGCTGCTATTTTTCAAGAAGAACTCAAGACAAAACAGTAGTTTTTTTCAGGGTCCTTCTTAGGCAAAATTATCCTTTCTAGATGTTCCCTCTAAGGTTGCAAATCTGTAGTTCAGATCCACATTAATATTCATTTTGGTTAACTGAATGTGTAAAAGTTCTACACGGAAATCTACCCTGAGAAAAATAATTGGTGCATGTGAAATATCTCATGCTGCTTTGTGAACTGACGCTAAGGTAATAAACCAAAGAATAGATATGCCAAATTATCTGTGCAGGGTTTCTGTGCCAGCTCCATATGATAGGGGAACACATTTATATTTTAAGAATGCCATGATGTAGAGGATGTGAATATTAGATGAAGTAATTTGTTGCTATACATTCCATTTAAGAAACTCCCTTAAAGTCCCTGTTACAAACTTAAAAAATTGCTGGTAAAAGCACAGAACAAACATATTTTAAATGCTTACTTGCAGCATGTTTTTATTCCACAAATTAGTTTTTAATCACTTGCAAAATGCTTTTAAACTTGGTAGAAAATTTGACTGTTCTAGAAGAGTCAAAATTTCCTAGCACAGCCCCCTCCCTTCATACAAGTCATAATCCTCTCCTCTTCGGGGGGTGTCTAATTACTTGGCCAGCATTTCTGCCCTTTCCCTACATAAACTTTTATTTAACTACCAAGGGAGAAGCAAAGGGCAATACTATAGAGTGTCAACTGAGTAACAGTTCTGAGTCTGCAGAGGCTGCTAACATCACATTCCAGATGGTGGTGCCCAGCAGAAGTCTGTTGTAATGTCTACACAAGAGAGGCTTTTACAGATATGGAAGATTGGAAGATTTTTGTTGAAATTAATGGTCTGGTGAAAAGGACTCTTCAAATTAAAGTCTCAGGTCCTTTTTTTCTTCAGTGTTAATGTTTGCATCCACTTTGTAGACTTCACACAGTTACTAATTACTGAGAGAAACTGCAGTATAAAATATAAAGCTTGAAAAGTGTTTATTTACAGATTCAAGATATTTCCACTCGACTTGACAGTAATCCATTTACATGCACTTATTTTCCTGGTAATACATTTCTAAGTATAACAAGTATGCATTATTAAAATGCATAAGCTTTTTTAAAATTAGATGTTCTTTTTCCACCATAAGGTTCTTCTTTTAGCTCATGTGTAGGCACTTGGCAGACACAAGGGTTATAGGGTTTTTTTTTGTGCCAGTGCATAATGCTGTTTACTACACAGCAGCTAGTGTCAGAATACACTTGAAGTGAGCTGCTGAATTTTATGTTGACAAGTAAAGGAGAACCAGTGTAGAGAAGGTCAATCTGTTAAAATACAGCCTCATTCTTCTTTAGGCACTTAGTACCCTTGTATGAATGAATGTGGGGCTGGATTTACACTGTACCGTATGCATGCAGCAAATGTTGTAATGCGTGTGGATTGGTATGTGTGGGGCCATATAGTTTACCTTTCCATTTCATGTGGCTGGTTCACAATGCATAGATGTGAACCAGCCACATAGGAAATAATGTGATTTCTACTTGTAATGCAGCAAAATGCATATGTTTTGCTGAATGAAAGTGTGAATAGGCCCCATTTTATTATTTAACAATTTTGTTTTATTTTTTTTGTGTGTGATATAGTTGAGGCACATTTATTACAGTATTACTGTTTAACCATCATAACACTTTTGTTGACAAACTCAGATGGTTTAAAAAAAAGCAGCAGATATATGTCTGCTTAGCTCCAGGTTACTTTATGTTTGCACTGCACCATGGATTCCAGGCCTAGACTGTATACAGGTTATCCCCAAATTGAGTTCAAACCCCATCCCTGCCAGCAGTAAGCTCTCCCACTTGCCATTCATTTGACAAATTCCTAAATCTCTAGAGGACACTGAGGTTCTGGCATTGGACTGTTGACTGCCAAACCTAGGGGACAGAGCTGGAAAGGGGCGAGTTTAATCTCAATTAGGAAAAGTCTTTTTTATAGCCCGGGCCTTCCTTGGCTAATATCCAGGCTCCTCCCCACACACAAAGTGGAACTGTCTTGAAAAAGGATCTTAACATTAAATTCATGTCTCTTCCTCAAGTCAACATAGTGACCAGACGTCAGAATTATAAAGAAATTGAACTGTTTGAAACTCTTTATTAAAGGACAAGTTTAAAGTTACAAAGGAGCCTGGATAATAATTACATTTATGACAGAATGAGTATCAGGAGAATGTTTATGGCTTTGGACTGGGGTTGATTGTGTTTTGTGGAGAATATATAATTTAGTATGTTTGACAGAGTATTTATGACAGGGGCATTTATGTGGTATTTACTGTATAGCTCTTCCTATTCTTCCCATTTCCAGTACTAGCCTGTATATGTCCTTTCATTACCAGGCCATCTTTCAGTTTACAGTGCTGTCTTAGTTTGACTGACAATTACTCGTCATACAACACTGTACCCAAATAAATTTCACCCTCAATGGTGATCAGTGGCACTTTAACCCCCCCACCACCGCCACCACTACCACTACCACCACCACCTTTAAAAAAAATTCCCACAATCATCAGCAGTCAGTGTCACTTTAAACCTCCCTAAATTCCCACAATCCTTGGCAGTCAGTGGCACTTTAACCTTCCCAAAATTCCCACAATCATTAGCAGTCGGTGGCAATTTAAACCCTCCCAAAAACAATTGCACAGTAATTGGTGAGCAGTGGTCAATAATTTGGTCAGTAAAGCCTTAAGACCCACCCACCTTCACTTTCAATCTGCTGTGATCCTCCTTACTGCTGTGTTCGCAAACATTCAGCCTAATCATATTCACAGAAATACAAGTCCACCTCCCCACCATCCTAGATCAGCCTTCTAAAAATAATTTCTGTAGTATGCACTCTTTGTTTTTTAGTCTGTACAGTAGAAGTGAGTTTCTTAGAGGTGCACCCTAAAAGAGAAGTAAGAATATGTTTTTTTGGTTGGTCTTCCTGGCAATAGGGAAAGGAGTCCATAGTGCATCTTTAGAGATCTTAGGAATGTCACATTGGAAATATGTATTTTGTCTTTGAATAATTGAAAGGTTTTTACATATGAATCCTATATTAAATGGATAAATACAACCTTATCTATGCTATATTTCATATTAAGAATGGAGGAAACTTTGTAGCATGAGAAACGTACTTCTTGTGGACGGGCAGAGTCTACAGCCAAGAAAAACACATGATTGCACTCTCAAATAAAAGTTGATTTTATTTTATACCTACAGCAAAATTTATACATCATGGTATTTTGGGGAATGGTGCCCTATCCATCTGGACTAAAATTGAAGAATTAGTAACAGTTCTTTCATGTGAGAATGCAATCCTGCGATCCTTTGGTGATGGCTATAGTTGAGGCCACTCCACAATAAGTGGGGTGCTCGCCAGTTTCTCCATCCACCATTATAAAATAGGATACAATGTGGTCCTTTCATCTGTTGTGAGCAACATTTACTAGAACTGCCTATGATTCACTAAAAAACAATCCACCTTCTCTGTAATATTCCAGATTTGCGTAAAGACATTAATTTTGGCAAATGCTTTAACTTATAGTGCAGTGTGTGATCTACAGACTCGCTTATTGGCAATTAGTTTAACTTTAACTTTAACTCCTGTATGTACCCAGTTTTAATACAATAAAGGAGTTGGCATCAGTGGCGGACCAAAGGGTCCTGGTGCAAGATTTTTTTTTTTGGGCCCCCCCCCAAAAAAACAAACAAACACAGTGCTCTCCTCCCGCAGCGCTCGGCCGGTTCTCACTTTCTATCCTCCCCGCTGGGACACAGAGCAGCGCCTAGCGGGGAGGAAAGAAAGCAGGGATGCGTTGCTGTATCGGCAGAAAAATGGCATTATTGCTCTCACTGCGACGTTCGAGGCGATATGTAACATGTTCAGCACAATTGTCGTTTTTCGCACGTAGGCGCTACAGGCGGGGGACTTAAACATTTTTTTTCCCATTTTTTTATTTTTTTTTATGTTACATTCATCTTTAAACTTTTTTTTGTACACTAACCCTATTGGTATTACATAGCGGACTAACAGGCACCCTGGGTAATAGCAGATAGGGTGTTACAGGTCCTCTTTATGGAGGCATCAGGGGTCTTTTAGGCCCCTAATGTTACCTAGAGACCCCAAACAAGCTGAGGAAGCCGAGATCTGCTTTCCCAGCTTTTTGTCCTGGCTCTGAGAGCCGGAGACTGTTTACAGTGACACCGGAAGTGATGTAATACACAGCACTTCCGCGTCCAGTAATCGGAGGAGAGATCAGCGGCTGGAAGCGGCTGAATCTCTCTCTGATCATTGCGGGGAGACCCACCGACCCAGTGACCATTGCGGGGGTACCACACGGTACAAACGATCCGGCGGCTGTTCAGACACCAGATCGATTGTAAGTTACACAGCAATCGCCTGTTGTTAAAAGCAGCACCAAGAGCACAGCTGCCGGAGCAGCCGTGTTCTTGTTTTACCCACTTCTGCAGGCCGCCGTCTATAGACATACTGCGGCCCGGAAGTGGTTAAAGTGACATGAAAGTAAATGTTTTCCCCCTCCCCCCAATGTAAATGCCAGCACTTACCTTAACTGATGTCTCTTATCCGATCTTCTTTCCTGATGTTTTCATTTGTCCCTCCAGCGGTGCGGCGGGTCTCCGATCCAGCGCTGACTCCTATGTAGTTGCTGGCACTTCCTGTCCCATGGTGTCTGTACGCGTCCATAGACTTACCTTTTGTCTCTCCTCGTCTCCTGGCCGAAAATCCGAACTGCGCATGCGCCCGCCCCAAGATGCTTTGCGGCCGCCTAAGCAGTTTTGGATTTTTGGACGGGAGCGCGCGGCAAAGACGGGGTAAGTTTAAACCGTGTTAAAGCCTTTTTTTTTTCTTCTTCTTCAACTTTTTGCATATATCTACTGATATATGACGGCTCCCCTCGCTACGCCACCGGCCGGGAGTGTCGGATTAACCGGCACCCCCGGAGCAGAGACTGGGGGCCCGCCGGCCGCTGGATACAGAGCAATCCAGCGGCCGGCAACTGTGCTGGGCCCCCCCAAAGGCTGAGGCCCCGGTACTCCCGCACCGGCTGTAGTTCCGCCACTGGTTGGCATCAAATGCTGGATTGTACCATCATCCATTGTTTAGTATTTTCCTCAGTGTCAAGCTGGACGTGAACATAGCTGGGGATTGCAGACAAGCGTGGACCAACCTGGAGTTGTATAACTGTTTTACAAGTACTATAGGCAAATATTGGGTCGCTAGCAAATATTTTTACATACATGTTTCATAAGCAGCTTCTCCCTGAAGCTTACAGGTGCAGTTGGCATTCCAATGCATACAGGTATTACTCTAATACTTGTGTGTATACAGGTGAAACTCGAATAATTAGAATATCGTGCAAAAGTAATTGCAGTAAGTTCTGCAAAAGGGGCCCAAACCAAGTACTGAGTACATATGCATGCTTGTACTTTTCAGAGGTCTGATATTGTTCTATGTACAATCCTTGTCTTATTGATTGCATGTAATAATCTACTTTTTTGAGGTTGTGGATTTGGGGTTCTTGGGGTTTTCATGAGCTGTAAGCCATAATCATCACAATTATGACAAATCACGGCTTGAATTATCTTGCTTTGCATGTAATGAGTCTATCTCATATATTAGTTTCACCTTTTAAGTTGCATTAGTGAAATAAATGAACTTTGCAC
>NW_017306627.1:118391-131746 GCF_000935625.1 Nanorana parkeri | reverse complement strand
ATCCAGCGGCCGGCAACTGTGCTGGGCCCCCCCAAAGGCTGAGGCCCCGGTACTCCCGCACCGGCTGTAGTTCCGCCACTGGTTGGCATCAAATGCTGGATTGTACCATCATCCATTGTTTAGTATTTTCCTCAGTGTCAAGCTGGACGTGAACATAGCTGGGGATTGCAGACAAGCGTGGACCAACCTGGAGTTGTATAACTGTTTTACAAGTACTATAGGCAAATATTGGGTCGCTAGCAAATATTTTTACATACATGTTTCATAAGCAGCTTCTCCCTGAAGCTTACAGGTGCAGTTGGCATTCCAATGCATACAGGTATTACTCTAATACTTGTGTGTATACAGGTGAAACTCGAATAATTAGAATATCGTGCAAAAGTAATTGCAGTAAGTTCTGCAAAAGGGGCCCAAACCAAGTACTGAGTACATATGCATGCTTGTACTTTTCAGAGGTCTGATATTGTTCTATGTACAATCCTTGTCTTATTGATTGCATGTAATAATCTACTTTTTTGAGGTTGTGGATTTGGGGTTCTTGGGGTTTTCATGAGCTGTAAGCCATAATCATCACAATTATGACAAATCACGGCTTGAATTATCTTGCTTTGCATGTAATGAGTCTATCTCATATATTAGATTGACCTTTTAAGTTGCATTAGTGAAATAAATGAACTTTGCACGATATTCTAATTATTCGAGTTTCACCTGTATATATTGGTAGCTTAAGGTCTGCAGGTACTCAATATTAATTCCAAATGCCTTGATAAAATACACACTTTGATATGCAACAATATCACCTAAGACCTGTGACCAAAAAATGAATGGGAACATACAAAGTACAACGTCGTAACTTTTGTGCCTGAAGAAAATTAATTTAGATTTTGTAAGACACAATGGACATAAAAAGCAAAAATGTCTGAAAGTAAAAGTGTCTTTTTAGACATTTTTATGTGTCAGTGCCAGTGTTATGAACAAAATCTTGTCTTGCCTAATTTTGGTGTAAAAAAAACTTGCTTTGGAAAATAAAAGAAAAAAAATATATTCATACAGAAGCTTATGTTTTAACACATTCTCTTCTTATAAGTGCATTTTGAATTATTATTAGCACCGTTGTCTACTTCAAAATTAGAATTGTAACGAGAGGCAGACTTTTTCTTATTGGCAGTAATGTATTGCTAGTTTGATTCAAACTGTTGGCCTTAAATTGAATGAAGGAAGCTTGCCTCTGGACCTGACACTGACTAATGTAGAAAGTAAAGAGCTCTACAGGAGTGGATCTGTTCATTCCTTTACCTCCTACGCTGAAAGCTTAGAAGGATTAGATGAAGCCGGGCAGGGAAATGTTGACTACAGGACAGCTGGAGCATATGGTAATCTGTAGATTTTGTCAGTAATCTAAAAGATGCCAAGATACCAGACAACTGGCCTGCTAGGAGGCAGATGGCATCTCTTTTTCTTTTAATTCTAATAAACTTTAGAGAAAACCAAAGCAAAGTCTATTTGTTTACAAACTATCGGGATGCTGTGACATACTTTTTCCTCTTTGCTACAGTGTAATACAAATAGTTTGTAAAATGTTTCACTAGTCTGACCAAACACTGGTGAGTTCAGTTGCGGCTGAATGGAGTTATTGTACCACATACACTTAAAATATTTTATATTAAAGCTGAAATCCAGGCAGAGATTAAACACTATATAATGCAAAAATAATATTAATGCAAATACAACTACATGTATTTTTAAATGGAGCTGATGTAGCTAGCTGGATCTGTTTTGAAATCAGCTTCTTGTAGTTCCCTGCACAAAAGGGCGCAGACTGGGTCAGGGTGAGTCAGTACTCTAATTCAATCAGGCTCAGCTATTGTGCTTGTGTGCTGACAAAGAACATGTTGACAGGAGGAGAGATGAGGGTTGAGCATATCAGTGAGCTTGTGCTGCATCTTTACTGTCCAGTCACAAGCTGGGGGCATGGGCATGACCAGCTCTGAATTGCATAACTGCAGTAGAGAGAAGTCAGGCCACCAGCCTTGCTTTGCTCTCTGGCATGCAGGGTCGTGTAAATCTCAGGACTGGCTGGACAGATTGAAAAACCGCTCCGATGATTGCATTTTACCTGTGTATTTAGCTGTTTACATGCAGTTTGGATTTCAAGAAGATATTAACCTGAGCTAAGAATGCTTGGATATATAGCAGATAATTAACTATATTTTTGCCAAGTCTATCTATATAGCATCATCTTACAAAGTTTACTCTTGGTGCTACCCTTTTTAGCATTTCTTGGCAGCGTCCTTGAACAAGCACTGTAATTCTTTTCTGAATGTGTATGAGACATGCTCATTATTGAAAACATTGAAAATACATCATTGGATTTTGGAGATCAGTGTCTACAGGTATTGCTCTGTCACTAATAATAATTAAATGATAGGCCTTTATACATAGGCTTGTAGAACATGTACATTTATCTAAGAATTAAAACCCTGAGTGAAGAACATATTGTATATAGAGTGACAGACAAGAATTGCTTGCTTTTACGCTTCACTATAAGATGAACTCTGGCTAGGGTTGAAGGTTCCTTGCCTTCTTCCTTAGTCATTTAAATTGCATTGAGTTGTTCCATTCCATAGCACTGACTCAGGCTGCAGGCATTGACAGATAGCTGTAGTGACAGAATTCTCAGTTGCTTCAAATGTAGCTCAGCAGCTAACAGATGTACCTTTATGTAGAAAGCTATAATTCTGTGCATGGCGATGAAGGTCAAACTATAAAAGTAGCTTTAAAATGAATCTGCATGAATGTATTTCATTCACACTTCTATCCTTTGGCACAGTTAGTGCCTCCAAATGCTACTGTGCAGTGCAAATATACATATCCTACTCCCTGTTACAATCTTTCACAGTGTTCACTGGTGTTACAATGAATAACAGGGAGGTGGAGAGCTGTTTACAGTCTATTTTACATCCGACCCTGGTGTCAGACTGAGTTTCCTGTGGAGAAAATTTTGAATTTTTAGGCAGGTCTAATACAAAATTAAGAAAACCTGCAATGTGAGTCGTGGAAATGTGCACATGTATACATAATCACTGCACTTCTTCATTAGTTGAATCATATATTGGCTTCTATGTCCTGGGGATCCCAGTGGTGAAACACTATCACTAGATTTCCCAGAACCAAATAGCTGCCATGACCGTTAAAAAGCCAAACGATGGTGTCAGTCTATACAAAAAGACTCTCCATAAAGAAGGACAAATGACTTACTTGTCTAGTTGCAAGTGATACAATACATGGCATAATGGTAAGTGGCAGGGACACTGTAGGGAGATCTGCCCCATGGGGTCCCCAGGAGAAATAAGCCAGTGTGTGAGCAAATCATCTAGTACAACCCAGAACTAATATATCTGTCTTGGGTGGACTTGACATTTGAGCTTCTAAAGCAAATTGCAAGGTTGTGTGTAAGATGCTTCTCTTTTAGAGAAGATGATAGTGATTGAAAAGCATTAAGAGATGTTGTGTAGAGAGAGGCAATTATCTACAACTAGAAAAAAATCAGGCAGTGCTAAAGCAGGTAACAGGGTGCAGTTTTAGCAGTCAATGGCATTGTGACAAAATAGGTATACAGTTTTCTGTCAATTAGAGTATAATGCTATCAGTGAACTGGAAGTGCATGAGAGCCCAGGGAGGAAAACTATATATTGTATTGTGCTGAAGTAGTTAGACCAAAATATAAGCAGGTTTCATGAAATGTGATACTAGATGAATACTACACATCACTGCAGACCTCACTGTTACCTCTCAACTTCAAAGTACACCTGTCAGGACAACAGAATGTAGGCAGCCATTATTCTGAAAATGCTAGTTGTCTGGCTGCCTCTGGCTTCAATATTTTTGATTCACAGACCAATAAATAGCATGCTGTAAATAAGTGTCATAATTGCTTATCTCTACACAAGATCATATAGTTGTCAATGCAAAAGAAGGTAAAGACAAATCTCCCAATGGGTGGATTCCTGTTCTGGTGATAATTGTGTCAGAGGGGAACGTCCCTCACTTTTTGAAAAATTTCATCTCAACTCCTCATTCTTTACTCTATCTAAAACAAAACAAAAAGGTATGGGTTGAGATATATTTTAATATAATTATGCAGCCTTCTCCTTTACCTTTTATCTAGAATTGTTGATATCAAGGCACACAGAATATGTGACCAATGTTTGAGAACTAGCGATGTACATTGTCACTGTGGATAAAAACAAAGGTCTCCTTTCATAAGGTTGCCCCCTGGCTGTTTTTTTATTTTATCCCATACAACCTCTGTAACCTAAATGTGTGTTTGATGTAGATGTCGCTGTATATGCAGTGGAATTGAGAGGCTGTATTTAACAACATTAACAATATTTTAACAACAAAAATGGATAAGATGCATGGTAAATAATGTGTCTGACAACAATAACAACCTAACTCTGGACAAGTGGCTACATAGAGTACAGTTTGGATACATTCATGTGAACTGTATTGCCTCTGCAACCAGTGTTGTAATCCAAACACCTCTGCCAGACTGCACAGCCAAGATACCTCAAACCCCTTTGCAGTAGCAGAGAGGAACAACTTGGTCAATAGTACTGCGTATGCTTGACATTCCCTGTTGTGGTACAGGGAATAGCAGGAAGTGAAGACCAATTTACAATCAAGTTCATACAGTAACTGTATTTAAAAATACATTCAGTTATCTTTTAACTAATCCATATCTGGTGTTTTTTGTTTTTTTTTAATCTATGCATAATCTTGCCTTAATTATGTAGTTTGGTGGCCTTTCAGAGTGGTTTTCCAGATTTTTGATCTACTGCTTAATATTTATCTTTTTATTGATCAGTTGTAACGATGACTACATTGCTTCTGTCGGTCATCCAATGTGTCCAGATGGCTCTATAATGTCAAACCTTCCAAAATAAGATTTATGCGTATGTTATTGTAAATAAAGAGTCAGCTGTTTAGTAACGTGTTTGTAGCCTTGCAGTGAGCAGTGCTTACTACTCTGTGTTGTTATACTTAGTACAGACATAAGAACAAGAATATAAGCATGCTTTATCCTTAATTACTCGATGAAGCCTAGCAATATAATTCTTTTAGCAGACGTATCCTGGTATAGCATTCTTTGAATTCTGTGGGCAAGTCCCTCTATTCCTCTT
Organism: Nanorana parkeri; assembly: GCF_000935625.1. Taxonomy (NCBI): domain Eukaryota; kingdom Metazoa; phylum Chordata; class Amphibia; order Anura; family Dicroglossidae; genus Nanorana; species Nanorana parkeri. Next base: position 126,563 of record NW_017306627.1, on the reverse strand, counting down.
GCTAATAATATGACTTTGGTGATCAAATGTCACATTGTTTTGCTTCTCTACATCCAGGGATATCTTTAATGGCTCTATGTGCTGTAATGCTTTACTAAATATTTACATTTTACAACCTTATCGCCTTGTATTTGTTTAGTAAAGGATACTTGTGTATTTAGTAATACTGTATTCTACAGTTTACATATGAAAACTATCTTGGATTCCTAGCAGTCCTTACAATTAGGAGTTCTGGGGTGTGCAGTCTGCCATATAAAGCAGACACTTCTCACAGTAAGGCTGCCAGTGTGAAGGGTTCATTGGAATCTAGAACATATCCTCTGTGCTTGAAGGCTGTTATTTTCAGATTGCAAGTCTATTTATCTGCTGCAATACTTAGCTGGAACTTACTGCAGTCACGCTAGGATTTTTGTGCTTGGAAGACAGCCCATGAAGTCATAAATCCCCCATTTATTTTTATCAAAGTATTTCTGCTTGTAAGTCACATGTCAACACCCACGGATGATATGTGATCTTTTGTAAGGTGAATGGCCGTTATGAAGTTCTACCAGTACGAATGTCTTTGCCATAGACCCCATAAAGTCATATTCATTTTATTGTATAATAACAGTATGCAGGGTTTTTTTATACACAGTTTAGATCTGTGTGCTTCCTAAAGTGATTAGCGTCTTAACAATGTGATTTAAAGCAACCTTATATAGGCAGAATGTCCATAAATTACTTTGTAAATTAAATACAAACATCCCAAAGTTCATCAGCAACTCTAAAACCTCTTACATCAGTTCTCCCCATGAAACTTACTCCTTACATCAGTTGTCACCATTAGAGTGCCTCCTTACATCAGTTGTCTTCATCAGAGAGCCTGAGGGCACTCCGATGGCAACGAATAATGTAAGGGTCACTCTGATGGGGGCAGCCAATGTAAGGGGGCACTCTGATGTGGGACAACTAATAAGTAATTATCCCCATTAGAGTGCCCCCTTACACTTGTTGTCCCTATGCTGCTGTCACATGTCTCATATGGAGATGGGAGGAGAAACTCTTTCGTTCTCCTTAAGGCCCCCGTTCACACCAGGTCGGTTCGATCGGGCGGGTTTCTCCGTGCTGAACTGCCGACATGTACGATCGCGTTTCAGCGCCCTTTTAAAATTTGTACAGAATCCGCGCTGAAACGCATCTGCCCTGGTGTGAATGGGGCCTTAATGCTGGGTGGGGAACAAAGCTGATGTCATTGGTTGCTGGGAATGCTGTGGTCCTATCAGCAAATGACAGAGGAGGAATGGGGACCTGAAGCGATCGCTGTCCAGATAGAAACGCTACTTGGTCCGTATCCAGACCACGGTTCGCCATTTAGGGACCCATGAGCTACACCAACATTTGAAGTGGCTGCTCGCTATAAATGACATATCTTATATGCTTTTCTCCCTTCATAGTAAATAAGATCTTTCTTATCTTTTATATGGAATTTGTACAATAGATCAGAGAAAGAATTGAATGTAATGTGAATTATTATTACTTTGGATACAGTGTGAATGTATTTTGATATGGAGATAACATTCCTTTTAAGTCATTATTTTTTAACACGATTTGTGAATCTGTCACTTCCCGGGATGTAATTGCTTATTTCTGCTGTTTTATTTGCATCTATGGCACATGTTAACTAAACTTTATTATTATTTTTTTTCCTCAGGTACCATCATTATGTCAGAAGACTTGCGAGATGCCTTGGATAACATGTACGATGCCAGAATCCCAAAACTCTGGTATAAGATTTCCTGGGATTCTGCCACCTTAGGTTTCTGGTTTACAGAACTGTTGGAAAGAAATATGCAGTTCAGGAGCTGGCTATTTGATGGGCGTCCCAATCAGTTCTGGATGACTGGATTTTTTAATCCACAGGTACTGTATCCCGCTGCGTTTTTGCTTTTAAACTGTATAATTTAAATAAGTTATGACACTTCTCTGTAATCTTCAGCATAGTCCCTTTATAGTCTGTGAACATTTTAACTGCAATAATCAAATGATTGGCACAAATGTATCAACTGATTGGTGTTCTTTGCAGTTTCACAGTATTTCTTGGATAGTTTATAAAACACCTCCAATGTTTTATACAGTGGAATACCTTTTAGGCCTGAACCATTTTCTATACATTTCAGTCTACTTTTTATTACCATATTATAATGCAATTGTCATCACAGTTTTCTTAATTCTTGAACAGGGTTTTCTGACTGCCATGAGACAAGAAACAACACGCATGAATTTATCAAAAGGCTGGGCCTTAGACACTGTCATTTTACATAATGACGTCACAAGGATGATGAAAGAAGATGTCAATTCTCCTCCTCCAGCGGATATTGGTGGTGTCTACATATACGGATTGTTTCTTGATGGCGCTGGCTGGGATCGTAGAAACACAAAGCTTATGGAAGCTCAGCCAAAGGTAGAGCAATAGGGTGTGTGTGTGTGTGAGGTGGAGGGAATATATGGTTGACAAATTGCTGTTGTAGAGGTATAGGAGAGAAGATGGCTCATATATGGGTATCAAGGGGTGCTCATGCTGAAAAAAGGTCAAGATAATCCAGAAAATAGTGGTTTAAAGTAGTATTAAACTCTTAAACATTTTTCGATAATAAATCCAGATCAAACAAATATACATTGCCCAGCAAAGTATTTCTTTACATTTTAGCCCAAAAACATACAGTTGCCAAATTTAACAGCCAGATCCAACTCTTTTAGCTCCGCTTCCCTGAACTTCTTGTCCAGTTCAAGATCAGAGGGACACAGCAGTCTCCAGTAGTTGTGCCTCTGCTAGCTTGTAGAAGGGAGGAGAGGGGAGCAGGGGAGTGGTATGCCTTGCTGTGCCTGTGTGTTTGTGGAGACGCACAATTTACTGGCACACACAAGGGTGGCTCCATAGGACCCTGTAAGGATATCAGGGTCAGTGCTTAGGGGACCAGATGACTCTGCTGGAAACTAAAACTTTTAAACATCATGAAGCAGCATCCATTGTAAGTGATTTATTCAGCATTTGAAATAGCTTAAAAACCTTTTGACTTTAATATCACTTTAAATATAAAAATAACAACAGTGAAATCCTCTAATCCTTGAAGATAATTGTGTAGAATAACTGTTTAATGTTTTGTTTTACCTTACTCCTCTAAGGATGAGGACAGCTTACCACATTATACATACACTTCCTGGCACATAAACAGATTTCCAAGAATTATAACAGTAGGTGGCCCTGCCAGGCTCAAAGAAACTGGGCTGACATTTTTTAGCCAAGCAGTTGCAGTCACTGTTCATGTATTCTGACAGTACTGGACACCAGCTGTCAGAATACAATGTTCACAGTTGGAGATTGGTCCATACATGCTGTTTAGCATGAATTGAGGAATTTGGTAGATTTTTTTTTCTTCCAGCCCACAGGCTGAACGAAAACAAAATCTCCTAGTGTACGGCCAGCTTAATGCTCAGTATAACTTTTTGTAGTTTGCTATAATCAGTGAGATGCATGTTCATTTATTGTGTAACAAGGACTTCTAGTTAGTTAACTGCAGGTATTGGCTTCAGTAGCCTACATAAAATCTAGAGAACAGGCAATTAAAACCGGTCTTGTCTACTTAATAAAGCAATGCAGAGAACAGTAAACATATGCAAAGTGCAGCAACCCATAGCAACCACTCTGGAATCCCATATTAACTGTTCTGCCCAAAGCCTAATTGGTATTTTCATTCTGCATTCCAGTTTGCATTTTTGAATAAGGCTGTTTAAAGGAAATTATTCATTTTCTATCTTTGCATGTATACTTTCACACTGGTGTGATTATGTGCCATTGTTAGAATCACTATGATAAATGTTCCTATAGTCTATACAGTCCTGCAGTCTGAAATATATTACATCCCTTTCCCAGGTATGCCTCACTCCCAGGAGTTCTGCCTGACCCCTTTATGTTCATATAAGTCAGTAATACATTGACAACATCACTCTGGAGAGTCATTTCAAGTGATTTTATTCAGCCAGTACCCAACAATGTGTTGGTCCCTGCAGACCTTGATGGCTACATAAAGGTCTCCAGGGACCAATGCAGGCTTGTGCTGGGTGAATAAAATCACTCGGAATGGTGCTCTGGAGTATTGCTGCCTCCTCAGTCTTTCAACATATTTTTCTTACTCAGGTCAAGTTTCCAGAAGCTTCTGTGGAGTTTGTAAATGTAAATCCATCATGTCCTGTGGTTTAGAAAGTCCCTGTCATACTACAATCAGTGTTATGTCAAGATGTTTCTTCTACATAATGTCTTTCATTGTACCTTAAATATTCTGTTTACATGGATATAAAGCTTCAAAGCCAATAATATAAGAGAAAGTCATGAGGACTGCACATAGAGCAAAAGGAACTTTTCTGGCAGCAAGTGTGTGTTATCAGGAACATTTCCTGAGGCAAATCTAAATATGCTGTGTACATGAATATAAATCATCAAAGGCCATATTATAATAAAAAGGCATGAAGACTGCACATAGAGGAAAGGAACTTTTCTGGCAGCAAGTGTGTGTTATCAGGAACATTTCCTGGGGCAAATCTTTTCGGCATTGAGCTGCTTCTGGAATGAATGCTTTTGGCAGTACCACATAATTCATTCTTGGGAGTCTAAGACTTTATCATGTGGTGACAGCAGTGTACTTTTTGTTGAATAACTCACAAATCCAGGTGAATTTACGTAAAAAAGTATTTTTTTTAGGGATTTCAGTTTTCTGGTAGATACATAACAAAAAAAAAACAAATGTTAGCATGAAACAACTGATGTGAACACACAAACAGCCTAGCTGATTAATCGCTTCAAACCTGTACGCCGCCCCATCGACCAGAGCAATTTTTACAATATTGCTATGTGACCGTTTCTTCAACAATAACTCTTTTTATTACATAAAATAACATAGCAATAGATATATAGTTTTTTAAAAAGCCTTTCTTTTGGTGATATTAAATTTACTTTTTATGCAATTCATAGACAAAAATTGTAATAAAAAATAGTGTTATTGTAGATATAACATATTTATATATATATATGTATATTTATATTTTATAATTTGTCCTTTTTATTTTGTTTAAAATTACACTAACATTTTTATTCTGGTACAAATCATTGCAATGTTATTAACAAATGTGCTTTTTTCAATGGTGTGCTTATTTTAATGCAACACTAAAAATAATAATGAACAAAATGAATAGAAATGGAAAAAAACCCATTAAATATGAATAATTAGAACATAGAAAAAAATAGAAAAAAAATCAGCAGGAAAATAATATACAGTATAGGGGAAAAGGTGAAGAAAAATTCATTAGGAATGATAATTGTAGGTTAATAAGCGGGTGAATAGAAAAAAATATTAAGATATGTTGTTTTTAAAAAAAAAACTTTTTATGCTGATTTAACGGACATCATATGCAGATCAAAGCTCATCCCTTTGATCTACAAATTAATGAAACTGGTTAAATACAAGGAGGTTTGCCAGCAGCAGGGCTAGAAGAAATTCTGTTTGTTTGGGCATGTCTGGTAGCACACTCAGTGTCTACAACTGATAAATACCTTTGTAAACCACAACACTTAACAAATTGCACATTCCATGAATATAGTATTGTTATTAATAGTAGTAATATAGTATTAGGAAATGAGACAAGAATGCCACAAAAAACATGGGTGCGAGACAGAAGAGGCACCCAGATGAAAGAATGGAAGTAACTGCGTTTTTTCAATTTAGACTTTTATTCCATGAAACATATACGTAACTAACACCGTCTTTAGATCGGTGTCACTTTGAGGTGGTAGATTTCGTTATGATGTATCGCAAAGTGTTTGGATACTCCATGTTTCAAGAATCCTTTTCTTAATGTTTCACCTATGCTGTCCGATTCTGTCTCTTAGTTTTGTGCGACCTACATATTGTAAACCGCAGGGGCACTCTAGTAGATATCTGATTCACAAGTTATTTGAGATTATATTGTGTAGGTTTCACATGTATTAGTGGACGTGAACTCTTTTTGTTTGTTGCTGATGAGATTGCACGTCATCTTGGGTGTAAGCATTTGTAGCTTCCTATCGAAGTTTGATTAAGGAGGTATTTTTGTTTGGGTGTATCCTTGTTGTTTTTGTATTCAAGTCTGCTGGAAGCTAGGATGTTTTTTATTGTTCTAGCTTGGCTGTTTTTTTTATTGTTCTAGCTTGGGTAAGGGTGGTATCGAGGCTTTTAGGTAGGGTCTACCCTAGTAAAATGTGGCAGTGACGTTTTAGTGTATCTTTTTCTTTTTACTGTACTCAGTGGTGTATCTCGTGATGAAATTGCATCTTTCATTGTTGAGTTTGGAATGATCTCTTGTTTTTTGGGAAGAACAGGTCTTCTCTTTTGAGTTTTAGTGCTTTCTTTTTGGAGTCTTCTATACGTTTAGTTTTCATCCACATTCACAGCAGGTCTGTTTGACACGCTATTACAGTGTGTGTTTGTTTGGCAGGGCATGGGGCATGGGTAAGAGGTGTACTAACTGAGTGCTCAAGCTTGTTGGGGTTGTGTAATGTAGACTGCAACCTCATTTGTCGCTGCCAGTTCAGAATCCAGGGCCTATATTAACGGCCATGAATTGTATTCGGGTATAGCCGTTCTGTAGGTAGAGTATACAGATGGTGGTAATATAGCATTTACATCGTCCATCATTAGTACATATTTTAAGCAGGTTAATAGGTTTGCTTTTATTTTTCATTTTGCTTTGATTGTCCAAAGACCTACATGAAGATTTTATATGTTTTAACTTTAACAGAAGACTTCAGAGCTGGTTTGTCACCTGTGAACTTCAGAACACATCTAATGTTTGAAAATCAGTTAAAGGAGCATTAGCAAAATGTCATATTGAAGAGCTTAAGCCTGCTTATGATTCACTACATTTGGCGGGTGTGTGTTAAAGTTAGAAGCGGTTGTAACAGCTGTTCACGAATTGATATTTAAACTGCAATCTTATTGCAGAGAGCTACACTTGGTATTGTGCCCAAGCACACTAGAGTTTTATATAGAAAAAGCCTTGCAGGATAGTTGTTGCCATTTATTTTTGTGTAATGTCTCTACATAATGTAGTATAACAATTTCAGGTCAGTGTCAGAACATACAGTATTTCTGTGTTCAGTGCTTCATTTTGTATGTCAAACATTTTGAAACTCAGGAGTTAAATCTTACAAAATGCATTCAAGTACCTTAACATTTTTTAAAAATGTATCTTATTTGTGTATCACTCAGCTGTAGACTCCCAAACCATCTGTGACTTGGTGCTGACACTGTCCTACCTTCTGGAGGGTGGCTACTTTTGTTCCCCATAGTGCCTGTGTGTGTTGTAAAGTAGCCACCGCTCTAAGATCACTCCCATTGATGGACGACAGTCTCAATACAAATTAGTAAACTAAACATGAGATTGTAGTCCATCACAGGACTACAGCACCCTGTCAGTGGGTGCTTACAATGGTTTGCCTCAATCCTCTATCTCACACTTTTGCTTAACAGTTTGGTATGTTAAAGGAAGTTGAAAAAAACAAGACTTACTGGCCAGATCACCAGGTGAAAAGGACGGAAAGGCCTAAAAATAAGAAAACTAATGCAGCAGCCACCACACCTAAGGACTGGTAAGCTGCAATATATTATGTTTTTGCTTTTGGGTTTAGATACACTTTAAAAGGCATAAAGTGAATACAAATTCCTTAATTAAAGTGGAACTAGACCCACCAATTTAACTGTCTCCCAAAACAGTTAAATTCAAGCCACCACTTTGATAATAACTGTCAAGGTTGCCAGTGTGTTTTATCTCTCAACCAAACTTTCAAACCCTCAGATAGCAGCTGGTTCTATGTGCAGAACCATGGCAACTGCCATCCTAATAAAGACTAACATGGCACATTCCTTGGCTGTAAAGGATAGGAGGGTTTAGATCCACTTTAACATGGCAACATCCTGACCTTTGTAATTGAAACATTGGTGCTTCTGGAACATGAGCTTTATGGTAATACATAAGCACTCTATGCCGTTTGTCAGCTTGCCCTATCTTTTTCTCACAGCAGCTTCCAATACACTGGCACTACGTCTGCTCTGTGACCCCCCCCCCCCCCCTTTTTTTTTGAAAGAGTTGAACACGACAAAAAAA
>NW_017306627.1:56805-118321 GCF_000935625.1 Nanorana parkeri | reverse complement strand
CCTCCCGCGCCCCGTGACCCCCCCCCCCCCCTTTTATAGTGAAAAGCCTGGCACAGAACAAAGCCCCTATTACTGAGCCTTCTAAGCCAGCTGTCCTACGTTTAAAGGCCCTTGCAGCGCATTATGGTTACAAAGAATCAGCCCGGTGAAATTCCTGCATTCATCCACTGTGACCGCTAACTTCAAACATGCAGGATTCACTTAAAATCTCTGGTAGTGTCTGACCCCCAACTTCATTGCTACTAGAGGCTGAGCGGGATCACTGTGACATCACTGACCAGGGTATAAATGCCATTTTATATATTTCTACATTGATATATAAAATAGCTTGTTTTATACATATTAAAATTGATCCCACCTCCTAAGCTAATTTTCCTAGACCGGCATTATTAGGAGGCATAAATACAAGTTTCATAATTCTGCAACTTACAATGTAAAATGTTTAATTACCTATAATAATTATAGTGGAATGTATGAGTCTAAGCCTACCCCAGGCCCATACTAAAATACATAATAAATAGGGATAAATAAACATTAGATGTTACATATATTCTTGGTATTATTCTGTTGCAGTAATACATAAACTTCCAGATAGCCCTTGGCTCTGCAAAAGAAAATAGAAACACTGCTGTTCATGATGTGTAGATCTACAGGTTTAGAATCACAATTTTCCTACTTTACATCTAGTGAAATGTAAAACAGGGAATTTTTGGGTGCTACCAAGAGCTTGACTCCTATGGCTGCAGACATAAGCATAGACCCTACAACTAAGCCCCACTATCCAATGAAAATGCCCTTATTGGCCACTGAGGGGATCCCGGCACATTATGAGACAATGGTAGAGTTTAAGCTCTGGGGTATGGAAAAGCCACAATGTCAGCTCCTTGCAACAGAGTACACCAAAGACCAGAGGAAATTATTGTCCTAGCAAACACTTGAGATTATTTGATACGGCTATGCACATTTCAACAACTTAAATTTAAAGTGCTGTATCCCACAGAAAACAAATTATATCTCCTTGATTGCAGTACCCTGAAATCTGATTGGTTGCTTTGTATTTCTACACCTTTTGGGGTTATTACATAATTTTATTAAATAATCATGAATATTCTACTCTAGCATTAAAAACATAGCAATAAGAGCATGCACAAAATGGTGTTCCTCGTGTGTACCGGTTTGTACAGCCTCCTGCTGTCAAGGTAGAGGTCAGTTATCTTTAAACTATAATTATTTACATATACACTTTATTACTTATATTAAGATCTAAGGGACATACTGTCTTTAACCACTTCAAGACCAGGTGTTTAGACCCCCTTCCTGGCCAGGCCATTTTTCAGTATTCAGCGCTGCGATACTTTGACTGACGTTTATTCCGTCATGCAACGCTGTACTGAAATGAATTTTACACCATTTTTTGGGGACAGATAGGGCTTTATTTTGGGGGTATTTAATCACCACTGGGGGTTTTATTTTTTATTATAATTAGAAAAAATTACTGAAAATTTTGAAAAAAAAACGTTTTTTTAATATTATGTTAGGAAACATTTATTATTACCCAGTTTTTTGGTCAAATATAAAAGATCGGGTCACGTCGGTTAAATAGACACCAAACATGTCAAGCTTTAAAATTGCGCGCACCCGCGACATCGCAGAAAACGACCGCAACCAAAATTAGCCATAGGCGACGCTTTAAACGTTTTTACCGCTCATCAGTTTATTGTTATCAGTGATTGATGGCCCTAGACTTATTGCTCTCACTGCGACGTTCGTGGCGATATGTAACATGTGCGGCGTAATGGGCGCAATCGTCTTTTTTGCACTTATGCGCCCCCGACGCATGTATGCATGCGTGTATGTATGGGTGGAGACTTTAAAAAAATTTTTGTTTTTTTTTTATTCTTTTTTATGTGTTACTTAAAATTTTTTGGGGAGGACTTTAATTTTTTTTCCCTTTTTTTTTTCCACTAAACTTTATTGCTATCACATACGGGGGCTAATAAACCCCCCCTATGTGATAGCAAAATATGTGACAGGTCCTCTTTATGGAGACATCAGGGGTCTCCAAAACCCCTAATGTCACCTAGGACCCCCCAAAAAGAAGCTGATGAAGCAGAGATCTGCTCCATCAGCTTCTTTCCGCTCAGATCTAGAGAGCTCCTGGCCGGCCGTTTTTTACTACGGCCGGCTCGGAGGCAGTTAAAGGAGAACTATGGGGGTCAGTGTTTTTCCCCATAGTTCTCCTTAGGGTAACGGGAGGACACAAACTAGCGTCCTCCCGTCACCCTAAGCTCAGTATACCGCGAGCTACAGCTCACTATATACTGAGACGCCTCAGCCGGAGCGGATCCCGACATCGATGTCGAGATCCGCCCAGCTGCGTGAGTGACAGCTGGCTCTGCCTATCTAGAGGCAGAGCCAGCTGTACCCGCCCCCTCCCCCGTCCGTTCCGCCAGTCAGCGCTGGCAGATCGGAGCGGGGAGAGGGGAATCCAGCCCCTCCCCCTGTCACGGCAGAGAGCCGTGACAGGATCGAGAGGTGAGGGAACCCGGTATGTGTTCCCTCACCTCCCGATCTACTGAGCCGACCTGTGACAGTCTCATTGTCACAGGTCGGCTTAGAACTATGAGGTGAGTGGAAATCACTCATCTCATAGTTCTCCTTTAAAACACCTTAAAAAAAGCATCAAGCTGCCACTGCTAGAAAGTCTTGCACTTGACCACTAGCAACATCATGTTACCGGCAGTGTTCTAACAGTTTCTGATATTATGCTGTTTTATAACCTACTACCTATACTTAATGGAGTCTATTTATATACAATTTGCAGAGCCATTTGCCCTGGGAATCTCTGTGAACATTTTGTTCCGTAAAAATCGATGTAAAAAAAAATGTTTTTACAATTTAAATGTCATTTCGAATTTAATGATGTAATAATGCTGAGTGGCACAGTAAATAAGTAGTTATTTCCTATGCTCCTTAGACCCACCTGGTGGCCAAAACACAGTATTTCATTATTTCATTGGCTTGTAAAGAAAATATACTAAGGGGTCTATTCAAGAAGCAGCCGAAGGATCTAGCCATAGCTTCGGGCTGATCCTTCGGCTAGCTTCGGCCCCCAGGACCCCTTCGGTTCAGTAGAACAGAAGGGCCGCTATACGGGCTATTCAGTATAGCCCGTACAGCTCCCGAAGTTGGCCGGGCGGTTCAGTCGAGACGAAGGCATATGCTTCGGCTTGACTGAGCCGAGGTGAAAGCCGAAGCTGGCCGAGCGGCCGGCTGGCCGACAGCCTGCTTCTGACAGCTTGGGGGAGCCAGCCGTGATCTTACGGCTGGCTCCGGCCACTTGCAGAGAGATCAGCGTCCCTGGTTACCAGCTAACCAGGGACACTGATCTCCAGATAGCCTAAGTCTCCCGGGCGCTCCCGCTCCAGGCCGCCCAGCAGAGAAACACTGATTTTTTTATTTTATTTTTATTCTGACATGGAGCCGTTGGCTGTCGTCAGAATTTAAAAAAAAATAAAACATTTTCACCATAGGAATGCATTGCTAGATTCCTATTGGCTATTTCAATTTGCAATAGCCAATAGCAAACTAGATATTGCACCTGCCCACTGCTGCAGTTCTCCATCAGGTCCCCACTGGTGATTGACAGCAGCAGAGTGCGGGTGCAATAGCTGGTTTGCTATTGGCTATTGCAAATTGAAATATCCAATAGGAATCTCGCAATGCATTCCTATGGCGAAAATGTTTTATTTTATTTTTTATTGTTATTGTGACGACAGCCAACGGCTCCATGTCAGAAAAAAAAAAGTGTTTCTCTCCTGGGCGGCGTTCAGGACAGCGTTCGGCTCACTTCGCTTCAGGTCGGTCATTCACTTGGCTGCCTACGGCAGCTTAGTGAATAGACCCCTAAGAATGTCCGTTTTTGCATCTCTTCCCACAAAGCGAATGTTCAGAGATTTGCTGGTGAATGGCCCTGATTTTGTTTATAAGTGGACCCCAAAGTGTCTGTAAACCTGAACAATGAACGTCTTTTATTTACTCCCTTTGGTCTGTTATACCATTAAAAACATTTTGATATGTGTTTGAAAAAATCCTGCCAGAAATCCTGTGACATTTTGTGCACACTCTGTACTGAAATCTCAAGCAGTGTTATCAGCCCAGCATAGTTCTATTTTGTGGACTACAGGACACAAAATAATGTTATAGAGGTTAGGAGCGGGGGAGGTTGTACTTTAGTCCTAACACCCCTTTGTCCTAGAATGACACCCTGGGACAGGAAGTGTGTTACTGAGAAGGCTACCAGATGAAAGTAAAGTAAAAAAAACTAATCCAGCCACCACATCTGAGGACCAGTAAGCTGCAATGTATTTAACTTTTGTTCTTGGGTTTAGATACACTTTAAAGGTTATTCCAGTGCACAATATTTACTACCTCTGGTCATATTTCTCTGGCTTAAACCATAAAATAAGATTCATGTGATGACTGTGATTCAGCTGACAGTGCTGCCAATAAAATACAATGCTGGGTTCCTTCCACGATATGTTCTGTACAGTTTGGAAAATGTAGCTCTTATCACTAAACCTGGCAAAGAAAAAAGATTTTGTTTGCAAAGGATTATGGACTAGCAGTCTCATTGATTACATTCTGTCATTTTTCGTTTCTTATTCATTTGTGACTGTCACATTCTGTTTGATATAACATGCCTAGACAAGAGCTGGGCTGAGACTTCATTTAGTGGCAATCTCTGCTTCTACAGGCCCAGAGCTGTGACACCTGTTGGTTCTGAGAATTACCCACCCGGCGTGCAGCTTTTTGTTTTCAGTACATGTTGACGTGATCAAAGATGAAGCACACCAGATTCTGTACAGCCTTTTTTTTTTCTTGTTTTCTTTTAAATAACACATTGTTCTCATTTGATATACATACTGCGTAATCCTAATAGCATATTGACTAATGTGACTGCTTTTTGCCATAATAATCTTTTAATGTAAGGTCACACATTTAGCCCTCAAGCACATGGCATTCAAAACCATGGCTGGGGATTCCTGTGGTTAGAACCTGCAGATTTTTGCGGCAGGAATCCTAGTTGGGTCCATACAGATATGGCCGTTGTGCCCATTCCAGTTAATGACAGGGTGACAGCAGCCGCATTTGTCCAAGGCTTCCTGGCAGAAATAGTACATGGTACAATTACTTGCAGATCTGGAGAAATACTTGTCCCTGGGCGTAATCTCTTTGCATCCAAGGACAAGCATCTATCCCAAACCCCAGGTAATTTTTCCATGGTCCTTGTGGACAGCCACAGACAGATGCGGCTGCTGTCACCATTATTAACTTGAATGGGCACAACGGCCGCATCTGTATGGACTCACCTGAGATTCCTGAGGCAAGAATCTCCAGCCGTGGCTTCAAATGCCATGTGCAGGGAGCCTCAGAAAGAAGAATTGCAAGGCAACAAAAATTAAAACAGTTGTCAAAAATAACAGTTGTCTAGGCCACAATAACATTCGGAAGAGGAAGGAAATCATCTGTTATCTTGTGTCACCTAGTGGTGTTTGGTGATTACAAAGTGGGCAAATACTTAATCTGGCCAGCCACAGCTAGATTTTTTTAATGAATATAGAATGTTCATAGCATGGTCAAAGGTTCGATTAGTACATGCTTTTGTGACTGAAGGCACATTAGATTGTTAGCTCTCTTGGGCCTGGAATGCGTAAGGGCTCCTTTGTCATTCTTACATACCTGAAAATATATGGCAAACTTTGTTGCTGGAACAATATACATTTTTCTCAAGAGTAAATTCCTTGGATCCTGATTCGCTGTTTGAAGTCTAACAGGGATATTTATAATACAATGAACGTGACATTCACCAAACATCCACTCATGGTGACTCTGCATGGTAAAACACATTCACAAGGAAGATTCCCCTGCTCTGAATGTTTGGTAAATGTCACATTGACTGCTGTATAAATAAGCCTCAAGTCTCCATCTGTTCTGTCATCGCCTTTTCCACTATGTAATCTCTGTAAGAGCGGACCGTACTTTCTGAATTTTAGTCTTTGGGAACAGATCCTTGTAAAGATGGAGTTGATTAATTTATTGATTTGTAGTCTCATTCAAAGATCTCATTACTGCACAGTAGCACAGTCCCCACGTCTTTTATCAGACTACGTCCATATTGCCAAGTTACAAAGACATCTAAAGTGTAGAGATGTTTTGATATATAAGGCCAATTATAATGTAATTAACTGCATTCCAAGGTTGCACAGACCGTTTCTCCATGCAAAGTTTTGATAATTTATTCACTTAAGTTTTCTAACTGTGTACATTTTATACATTTGAACCCAGTGAAATCAGCATCATGTAAGACTGACAATTTGGTACCACAGGAGAGGGTAGAATTAGTAATGCAAGGCACACTGTGGAATGGGGAGTGTGGGCTTTCAGGCTGATTTACTAAAGGAGTTGTTCATACAACAAATTGGTGAATATTCACCTCAGTTACTAGTGCAGATTAAATAAGTAAACAGGTATTTGCTTTTCTCATTTTTGGATAATCTCAGTGAATCTTTACACAATTTATTGTGTGAATGTTTTTTACTCCCTTAATAAATTAGTCTTTGTATGTAAAGAAATAAAGAAAGACAAATGCAAAGCGGGCTTGTAGTTGTGAACAGGCCTGAAGTGAGGGATAACACCACGTGAACTGTACATTTCCTGGTGGTGGTAAAAAGTAAATTGTTTGCTACTTAGTAACTCATTTCTGGTACTGAAGGCTGATGGCATATATAAAATGCATGTATGTCAACTATTTTACCTGCCACAATATTTGTGATTCTGTTGGACCACTTTTGCAATTTACACACACCTGCCACTCTGAATAATGGTTTTTCAGTTGCAGTAAAGAAATACAGTGGTGCTATCTTCCTGCCCCCAGCCTGCTGATTGAAAATAGCCGAATAATGAAAGGGTCATCTCTGCTCTTTCCCCTCCTGTAAGCAGGTTAACAGTATTAGACTGACAGCACTGTAAAGTGTAATACAGTCTGAATTGCTTACAGTGTTGGTCGCCTCCTCTGTGTGTTACTTCACAGGGGTTTAAAAGAATCTAATATACAAGCACACAGTTGATAACTGAATAACGAACACGTAACACTATATTACGGGGTGCTTCTTATATGTGCTCAAAGTCCAGTTTGAAATAGTGAAGATGAAATAATAATGAAGAATACAGTTTAGCTGGATTAACACTGGTGATATGTCCGTTTTACTTTCAGGTGCTGTTTACCAATCTTCCCGTAGTTCATGTCTATGCCGTGAGCACTAGTGGAACGGTGGATCCGAAGAAGCAGCTAACCAACCTCTACACCTGCCCAGTTTATAAGAAGCCACGAAGGACAGATCTCACTTATATATTCTCATTGTATCTGAGAACAGTGTTTGTTCCCGATCATTGGACAATGAGAGGCGTTGCTCTACTGTGTGATAACAAATAAACCAGATGCAAGTATTGTGAGAAAACATCGAACATCATAATAAACTCTTACCAACAATTCTGATGTCACTGATCTGAGTCACTATTGTCTGTGCTAAACATCATGTAAACTGCATAACAAAATCTACATAGCTCTACTGTGCAACACCACTGGCTACAGCTACCTGGAATTTAGGTGTAGTGTTTTCCCAGTTATTGTCTCCTCAATGTAATAAATATGCATAATGGAGGAAGCTGTTGAACCAACACCAATGATATCACATGTATCATAGTTCAGGACACAAATGAAAGCTAGCTAGCTTTGTTTTTCAATGTGTTAATTCTCTGTTTCTGCTTTTAGAGATACTCGTGGTGATTTACTAAGGACAAATAGGCTGTTCACTTTGCAAGGGAATTTGGACGTTGCAGGGGAAGTTTCCCCTTAGCTTAGTGAATGAGGTGAAGCTCTGCAGACTTCCATCATCCAATCATATACAAGCAAAAATACAATGTTTTTATTTTCTTTGCACATGATTGAGATTTTTTTGCTACAATTACTAAGCTAAGGTTAAATTCCCTTGAAACGTGAACAGCCTATTTGCCTTTAGTAAATCAAACCCATGTCTTAAAACATTGTTTAAATTATCTTCTTTGTCTGAAGTGCACTTTTATAATAGCTATTGAGAACTGAACGATTGTTTAATAAAATATATTAAACAAAAAAATGATATAATTTCACTTGACTCTCATTTCACTTATCTGGTTAGAGCTGGGGTAGCAATCCACTGGCCCTCCAGCTGTTGTGGAACTACAAATCCCATGAGGCATTGCAAGATTCTCACAGCCACAGACATAACTCCCAAAGAGAGATGCATCATGGGATTTGTAGTTTCACCACAGCTGGAGGGCCGGAGGTTTGCTACCCCTGGGTTAGAGGGTTGCAGAGCATGTCCTGCTACAGGTGAGCATGGCTGAATAGACATGGTATAGATTGGTGTGGGTAAAAAGATTGGGTGTATAATACACAGACTGTGGTGTATGCTAGCAGTGACACTGCCATATTAGAGGTACCATATTAGAGATATTGATATGCAGCACACACTGTCCTGTTCTAAAGACTGACCTCTTAAAGGAGCACTGTTTTATGTTCTGTTAGAGAGACTGCTGGGTTGGAGACACACTGACATTTAACAAATGTGTAACGACAATGCCATAACGTGCCAGAAGTTGCCCTAAAATAAAGCTCATTGGTGACATTGTGAATAAACAAAACTCTGACATACTCCTTCATTCAGAGCAGCACAGGGTTCATGTTTCATGGATTTGACACTGTGAGGCTCGCCCACACTCACTGCCACTGACAACACTGCTTTGATAATTTAAGCATAGCTAGTCAATACTTTTTTTTTCCATCTAGGATAAAGCAGGGAATGTTGACAACCTATTGGATTTTGTTTTCCATCTCTGTTCATTTGAGGTAATTGCTCTTCATTTTCTGTCAAGGAAGTGAGAGGAAATCTCTCCAAAATGATGAAAATGCCTTAGTAGACAGTTGTCACCAGTACAGGTGCCCCCATCAGATGATCTCCCCTCTATTCCTGTTCTAGGGGCAGCTCAAAATTGGTATCTCCCTTACTTTCAGTCTCAGGGAAAGTGGTCATCCGGACAAACAGAGAGCATGTAAGTTCCTAACTGGGAATCAGACAGCAGTGACTACCTTCTTGGGAAAAGTGAGTGAATGACGCTGTGATCGAGGTTTCCTTATCTAGTATGGCCGCGGCGTAGATAAAGAGAATCGGAATATTGGGCTGGCAGCTATTGTACACTTAGGGGTTTCCATCATCACCTTGGGATGTGATAGGGATGAGCGAATCTGAAATTGGCGCTTTCAATGTGACAGAATACTTCTGTATCCAATATTTAAATGAAATTATTGCTGTAGATATACTTTAGAGTTGCCTGGGCTAAACAATACCAAATCCTAATGGTAAGCTCTGCCCACGAGCTAACCGGCCTTTCCAACCACAAGAAAACAACACAGGGCATAAAGTCTTTATGTATGATACGAGTTCTTCGCAATAAGCGAATAATGTGTGGAACATTTCATAGCAAAACAGGTTTCTGAATAACCAACAAAGTATGTTCCTATATTTCCACCGGATGACGACTACTTACCTCTGCACAGCTGCTGGAAACTGATATCTAAATATCTAAATCTAAACTCCGGGCAGAATTTTTTTTGGCATGTGTATAAAGCTGCTGCAAATGTGTTTTCACTTCAATGCATAGCTCAACTGTCACTGGGAAACCCATAGGGGGTAATTTTTTAAAACTTGAGCAGACAGAATCTGGAGCAGCAATCAGATTCTCTCTTCAATTTGTTCAGTTATGGTTTGAAAATAAAAGACAGAAGCTGATTGGTTGCCATGGGCAACTGCTCCACATTCTGTCTGCTCCAGTTTTGATTACTCCTCCCATAGTACTTCCTTATTTGCAGGCCTCTCATTGACATCTGGTTTATTAGACCGTTGACCACTGTGCCCTCTATGCCCCACAGCCATTGGTCTGGTATCTTCCAAGTTGTAGTTCTGCTTCAACAAGCAGTGATGTAACTCCCCCCTGCTTGCTGTAGTGGGCGGACTCATGAGTCTCAGACCCCTGGTCTGGACCGCCAACTGTACATGTGATTGAGATACAGCCCTCATCTCCACCCACACACATATGTCTGCCACTTCCCGCATTTCCTTTTGCATAATGGTAAATATAGCGCTGTTATCCCACATAGATGCAACATGCAGCAAGATGGAAAGACCTTCTCCTGGTGCCTGGAAGCAGTACATTTTAATGAGGGATATCATGACATCACTGGGACTGAAAATCTTGGATTGCTCGAAAAGTAAGTCGTTTAAGAGAGCCTGGGGAGAGGGATCTGCAAATGCAAAAGAATAGGATCCTGGAGTTCAGCCTAAAAAAAACAAGTGTTTGTTTTTAGTTTTGGATAGAGTGGAAAGGGATTAGAACACCTGTCAGGTTTTATCGCCATCTGTGTTCCCATTAGATATATTCACCCTCCCTGTTTGTCCTGTTGATCGATATCACTGAAAGTAAAAGGAAGTCACAAATTTTGAGTTGTCATCAGAACAGAAATAGATGGGAAATCTTCCAATGGCTTACTGACCACCAGGAATTTCCCTTGTTTTGCAGGGATTTCCTCTCATTTCCTGTTGTGTCTATGGGACAGGAAGTGAAGGGTAATTTCCCCAAGGGGATACATATGGCAAAAAGAGCTGACAGTGGTTATAAGTAGGGATGAACCGATACCGGTTTTTCGGGATCGAGTACTCGCTGATACTAATACCAATACAGGAAGTCCCATTAAGGAAGCCAGGCAGCGTGTAATGACTCACCACCTGGCCTCCTGATTAGCAGGGAAGCAGGGTGGCAATGAAAGACTCGTCACACACTTCCCGATAAGCATGGAGCCGGCCAATCAGGAAGCTGGGCAATGAGTCATTACACGGCACCAGGCTTCCTGATTGGCCGGGAAGCCGGCTCCACCAAGTGACGAGGGAGCATGGAGCCGGCTTCCCGTCCAATCAGGAAGCCATGCAGCGTATAATGACCTGTTGCCCGGCTTCCTGATACCGGAAGCTCAGGTATCGGGTTAGACATCGGAGCATTTGGGTGAGTACTTTATTGCATGTTTTGGTTGGTTCTTGTCCTGTCATTGCTTACATTCAATAGTGATATAGTTGAAACAGCACTGTGTAACTACAATACAGTTAATATGAAGGATCTTAGGGCATGTGAGAAATTAAATGTAAGTTTAGTTGACCTCAGTAAACAGTGGCACACAGCCAGAACCAAATGCAATTCCATAGGAAACATTTCTTTCATTGTTGTCTGTATGCTTCATAAATAGGAAATGGATTTGGTTCCTCGCTGCGTCTAAAAACTTCAGACTGAAAATATATTGTTTCCTTAGCTATCACTTTATGACTGTCATTGAGTGACATGTTGAGCTGAATAATACAGCAGAGGGACTGTTGATTATCAGCTGAAAGGAAACTCTGTAGGCAGTTTCTCACTCTGTCTATTTAGGTTTCTCATCCCTGTTATGTCATTCTGCAGAGGACATAGAGAGGGGGATTTATCAAAACTGGAGCAGGCAGAATCTGGAGCAGTTGTGCATCAGCTTCTCTCTTCGTTTTCAAGGCTTAACTGAACAAACTGAAGCGGGAAGCTGATTGGTTACTATAGGCAATTCCTCTAGATTCTGTCTGCTCCAGGTTTGATAAATATCCTCCCCCCTCCCCCCCAATAACAAATGTAATAATATGTGTGTTTTTATTCAGCTATAATAGTAGGTCACGTGCAGAATGTGCAATGTAAATAACACATTAACAATCAGGCAAATGCATTTAATGGGGGGAATTTACTAAAACTGGAGCAGACGGAGACTGTAGTAGACTGATCAGGTCATCTCTCTGCTCTCTCCTTTCATCAACATGCTTCTTGTTAGCACATGTGCCTGCAGTAGAGCCGGAATGACTAAAGTTGTGTATGCACGGTCATATTTTCTTCAGTCATCCTGCGGGCTGAACGAAGAAAATATAACAGATCCCTCAAACAATGCTTATGAGGGAGGATGGAGGTATCCCCTGCTGTTTTGCATTGTTTTCTAATAGCAGCCACTGGCCACTGTCAGATTGCCCAAATGGAGTTTGCAGCTGGTTGGCTGCAAGCTCTGTTCGGCTGAGAATCTTCCAACCTGCTTCTTCAATCAGCTGATCAAGGAATGTCTGGTGAAAGGGTGCCAACAGCAGCACCCACTATGTGAATTTCAGCAGATTCATCAAGAACTGGCTGCAATTCACACCATGTATATCCTACTTAAGAGTACTAACCTTCCACCTTCTAGTTTGAGTCTCACTGTGAATGAGATAAAAAGAGGGCAGTTTCAAGTACTTACATCCAGTCATCAACATGGGGACAAGGTGCCTCGCCAAGGAGAGGTCCAAACGCCAAACAGTCCTCACAGTCCTGGAGAAGGTAGCCATCCATCATCTCTCTATACCACTATGCAGCCACAATGCAGGGCTGGGTGCATATGCTGCCAATCACCAGGCCCAAGTACTGTTATACAGAGTGGACTAGACTAAATAAGGGCTTTTTTTTATTACCACCAGTGAAAAAGTGGTGGAGGTAAGTGGAGGAAAGGGGGGTAGTTGCTATGCCAGTTCCCCATCAGTACCACAGTGAGATTTGATAGGGATTTGGAATGTGAAATACAAATCTGCCAGGTAAAATAGATCTCTGCAGAAGGGGGAGGAGTGTTATCACATTTTCAGCATTAAACTATATAAATATACACATCTTATTATTTTAATGTACAAAAATGACAGATTTTTCAATTTTAAATAAACGTTAACACCTATTAGAGTAGACGTCTAAACCCTGTCAGATTCATTAGTGCTGTTTTCCTCCTTTACTGAATTCTAAACAGAGCTAATTCCTAAAACATTAGTAAATTATCTGTAAAAATTAAAAACATCCCTTAAAATGTCGCTAGTCACAAAATATCAGTCAGTAGAGAAATGAGAATTAGTGCTTAATGGCAAGTGCTGAGCAGATGCTAACATACTTTTAAAAATGAAATAGGGACTAAAAAATGTTATTGAGTAAACAGAAAGTATGATATTTAAATACCACGCAGAGGCTAGCATACGAGTCTCATCCCTTATTCTGCACTGTGGCTGCAGGGCTGCTGAGAGATCCAGAACACAATGGATTCCTGCCCACACATCTGCCACACTATAGAAGGCTAGGATAAGCCTGGAGTGCTATCACAGAGTGGGTACACTTGGAGGATGTCCAGTGTGCTCTCTTCTAATGCTTGCCCTGGGTGTAAAGAGACACTCTCACTTTTCCCAATGCAGGGCAAGTAAGTGTCTCCTGAAAGGGCATCCCCCAACCTTACCTCTCTTTGTAAAGTTTACCGGTCCACATCCTGTTCTCTGAAAATAGTGAGGAGTCAGTGATGTTTCACCTATAGCAGACACCTTTCCCTTAAGGGCAATTAGGTCTAATGGGAGAGAGAGAATTCACCTATCATGTTAGACGGCTTCCAGATAGTAAGATTTAAGGGACATGGTATGTGTAGGAGTGACCAGGGCTAGTGGCTGGCTGGTCACCGAGTTCTCCGTTGCCTCAGCTGATAGCAGATAGTAGCATAACCATTGTCCTCACAAGAGTTGAACAGTGAGGGCAGGTGGCAAGCAGAAGAGTAACCCATATCCAGGCAAAGGTCAGGGCAGGCAGCAACGACAAGAGTAATTTGTACCAAGGCAAGGGTCAGCAACAAAAGAAATTCAGAGACAAGGCAAGGCAAAAGGTACAGGAACCTGGAAGCAATCACTATCTCAAACCTAGAGCCATGGGCGTGCAGCGCCCAGCAACCGATGCTCAGGCCAGGGAAGGGAGGATGACCAACAGACATCATAGGAGCATTTCTCACAGCTGAGGACACTGCCTGCCACTTCCAGGTATGGAGAAGCATGTGACCTGCTTCCCTGTGATAGTGACCTGGCGTAGAAACCAATCACTTGGTCTGTGCACTGTCACATGACCAGGGGAGTGACAACAACACCCTCTCAGGTCGTCAGCAACACCATTCTCAGTGCTCCCCCCTTGTTAAAGAGTATGGGGTAGCCAGAAAAAAAGAATGTTAAGAAATGCTTTGGAGGCCTGTCCATGAAATACAGTTATTACTAATAGTCAATTTCTTTCAAAACATCTTATTGTTGTGGGAAATGTAGCATGAAAAAACATTAAGTTAATCACTTGAGTCTCTAGGCCTTTTTCTCTCTCAATCCCAGAGCAATTTTTTACGACTTAGCAATGTCTTAGTTCCGTACATCTTATCTTTGACTGTTTAAAGTCTATCCTAACGTACTCTACATCCTTTTTTTGTGGGACAGATAGGGCTTTAATTTGGAAGCAGCTTTATATACATGTTTTCATTCCTTGGTTTTTATTGGGAATGAATAGTATTTTTTTATGCCATTTCCTGCAATTTTTTCCAACACAACATTTACATAATTTGAGCGCCCCCCACCCCCTTTATTTCCCTAAAATAAATCAATAAAGTCTTCTAATTAAAATTATATTACCTTAGTGCGACTTTAATGTATAGCAAAATGATAAAGCTCAAAGTAAATGTAAGGGTTTTACTTTTAGAGAGCTTTATTCCCTTTTTTATTAGCTTAACATTAAGACAAAAGTAAGTTGGGTTGAGGCCGGGCACAGATGAGCACAACAGCGACTTTTTCACAGGTTTGCGTCCGCAAAAATTGGGAATGATGTTGTATAAGCACTTAATGTTGCACAGTGAGCACACATGTCAAGTGGATCACTCAACAAAGCCTCCAGGTGTATTGAAGTCACATAAATTGATATCATAAAAAAATGACATTTCATATCACTATGCCTTTCATTTTGAATGGTATTCCAATGAACCAGAGCTGCAATGCACCACAATGCACAATGTATGGTGCGGTGCACTGTAAGGCAGTGCAGGAAACCTTCATTTTTCATGCATTGTGGTGCATTGCAGGCTATTGATTTTGAATGGGCTTCCTAAAGTATCCTAACCCCATGTGCCTCAACGCATAAACCCACTTACACTGCAGCATGTAAAGGAACTACAGTCAGATGTAAAAGACACACATGTAGTTCTGCATTTATTAATATATTGTTAAATGTATTTTTTTTTTTTATGCAAACATTACCTGAATTTGATTTCATATCAGGCAACAAGTTGTGCTGAAGTGCTTATGTGTTATTAAGGGACACACTGAAAGAAGGAGAGAACAGATTGATAGAGATCAGCTCATCTGCTGCTTTTGCTTTCACTGACCAGTCACCGGCTGGGAGAAGAGAAGGTAATTATAAATTAAACAAAAACTGAACTGTGGAAGTTGTGCCAAAAAAAGCAGAGGTCAAAGGACTAGTCCCCAGTATTGCCTGTAGTCTCCCTGGAGCTGATTTTTTCCACAATAATGACTTAGGCTGTCTTGTTCTGCACTGTATCTCTGTATGAAGGACATATTGGTGGAGGAGCAGGGCTTATGCTTCCTCATGGCAGAGTCCCCCCTGATAACTGGTGACTGGTAGTGGTGAATATTCAAGAAACAGCCACAGAACGGATGAAGATGGGGCAGGTATATGCACACACACCTTACATCCTTTGATAGGGTGAGTACAGTGAACAGCACAACAGTGACATCACCGAATCTCACTCTAAATCTCATGAAACCAGCAGTCAGAAGCAGCAGTGCCTTAGATCCCACACTGCAGATATACAGCTATTAGACCATAGACACAAGGGTGCCTAGGCACACTAACATACCAAAAAGTGCACTGCTGTTTCAAGAGGAATTCAGGGAAAAAGGTAGATATTTCAGGGTACTACTAAGGCACAATTAGCATTCCTAAATGTTCCCTATAATACAGCAAATCTTCACTTTTTACATTTATGTTCACTTTCATTGCAGCAGAGAAAAAGCAGGTCTTCTGCCCTGCCAGCACGGTTTAAATCTCATGACAGGTTGACAGAAATACAAATCCTTTGGCAGGTAGAACAGCTCCAGCTTCATCTGGTATTCATCATGTATTTAGAGGTTTGGCTGGAGTTCAGCTTTACATTTCAGGGAAGAGGATGATGAATTGGATTAAAGGTTAGAGTGAAGGAATACATTTAAAGGATTGGGCTAGGATTTTGTTAGTTGTTTAGGTTGTTAGGTGCACGTAGAGCCATAATGTTATTTGGGGGATATTGTTGGAAAGGAGTAGATCCCCTGTCAAGTTTTTATTGCTTGTATAAAGAGACAGCCAACACTCGCCAAA
This sequence comes from Nanorana parkeri, assembly GCF_000935625.1. Lineage (NCBI taxonomy): Eukaryota > Metazoa > Chordata > Amphibia > Anura > Dicroglossidae > Nanorana > Nanorana parkeri. The sequence goes on along the minus strand of NW_017306627.1, from coordinate 101,941 downwards.
AAACCCCTCAAGCTTTTAATGAGGTTAAAAGTTGAAAAATCATAGTGGAAGCATAATACCAACATTTCAGGGATATGAAGGTCCCTTTCTCAAGGTGACAAGTTAACAAGACCCCATACAGTGAACAATCCTAAATACACCCCTTTTAATGAGTAAACTCACACCACCACACACAGCTATACCCATCCATGTGCAACACACTGGATTCACATAGATGAAAGAGATGCTTTTGGGTTTTTTTTGCAGTGGGACAAAGGAATTATCATAAACCCTGCTGGTAAGGGCCAAACAATTGTCGTCCTTACATAGTTACATAATAGGTGAGGTTGAATAAAGACACAGGTCCATCGAGTTCAACCCATGTGGTTATGTGTGTGTGTATTTGAGTTACTAAAATTACCTGTACCTCTGAATGTCGTTCTCTCTGAGATAATAATCTAGATGGTTCTTGAATGATTCCATACTCTCAGCTGATACCACTGTCTGTGAAAGGGAGTTCCACAATTTTATTGCTCTCACAGTAAAGAATCCCCGTTGTTGTTTAAGATTAACCCCTTAGTGACCGAGGCATCTTTTAGTTTTTTGTACCTATGATATAATCCACATTTTAGGCCTGAAAATTACTTCAATCCCCCACACATTATATATATATATATATCGAAAGCCAAGACCCTATAGAATAAAATGTTGGCAGTTTAAAAATTTTATGTTTGACGATATTAGCGCAACGTATTATCGAACCCAAAAATGTAGTGAAAAATGCCCTTAAGTGGCCCAAAACACAATTAAATACCCATTTTTTAAATAAAATATAAAAGATGAGGTTACAACGAGTAAATAGATATCCAACATGCCCAGGTGAAACTGCGACAAAATTCAGTACCCCAAAAAGTCCATAGACAATGCTTTAAAAGCCCCCACAGGTCATCACTTTAGAGATACACATACATATTGGCTTTAGAATTATTGCTTTCACTCCAGCGTGCGCGGCTATACCCAACATGTGTAGTGCGATCGTCGATTTCATACGTAGGCGCACCCGACACGTGTTTACGTGAAGACGCGCGTGCTCGCGGGGGACTTTACATTTACCGGCCCGGAGAAGCGATCGCGCGACAGCTGAGTCGCCCTGTTCACTTCTATTGTAAAGCCAACAGTCGGCTTTACAATTGTACACAGAGACCCGGCGTCTTTAGCCGCCGGGAGTCTGTTTAACCAGACTCGGTGCCAGTGAAGTACTATGGACGTCACTGGTCCTTAAGGGGCTAAACCTTTTCTCTTCCAGTTTCAGGCGGTGGCCTCTTGTATTCTTGGCTGAACTAACAGTAAACAGTTTATTACTGATTATCCCATCACCATTAAACAATTTGTACATTCATATCATGTCCCCTCTCAGTCTCCTCTTTTCAAGGGTGAACAAGTTTAATGCATGCAGTCTTTCCTTATAGTTTAGGTCCTCTAACCCCTTTCTTAGCTTTGTCGCCCTTCTCTGGACTCTCTCCAGCTCAAGGACATCCTTTCTGTGGATTGGTGACCAAAACTGAACTGCATATTCAAGATGTGGCCGAACAAGTGTTTTGTACAGGGGAAGAATTATGGATTTGTCTTTACAGTACATTCCCTTTTTTATGTATGATAGTACCCTGTTTGCCTTATTTACTGCAGCCTGGCTTTGCATGCTGTTACTAAGGCGACTGTCCACTAGGACTCCCAAATATTTTTCCACCTCTGATTCCCCCCATTGGGATGCCCATTAATGAGTAGCTTGCATGTGTATTTTTAATTCCAAAATGCATAACCTTACACTTCTCAGTATTAAACCTCATCTGTCATGTAGATGCCCACCCCCCTATTTTATCCAGGTCTTCATGTAAAATTGTCTTCTGTCAACTTTATTGCCCTATAAATGTTGGTTGTGGGAGTTGTAAGCAATGCACATATGGAGGGAGCTCCCTTATACTTACAGCCCACCCCACCTCAAGCTGACACGCAGGGCCAGGCAGTATATTTTGAATGGCTGGTTGGCGTGAGAACTAAGGGTGCTGCGCTAGTGGGAGGCTGAAGAGTCTCTCACCTAGAAAAGTGGAATGCATGTGGCGACCCACTGAACATTGGGTCGCGACCCACTTTTGGGTCACGACCCACCAGTTGAGAACCAAGGATGTAAGGTATACATTGTATATAATTCACCTGTGCTGTGCTATATAATGCAGGATATGCCTTCTGATTGCCTTGTGCTGTAGATTCAAGATGTATAATAGAGTGTGTTTATATGGAATCTAGTTTTGTGCATGTGTGTGTATGAGATAGGGGAGATATCTCCCTCTATCTCCTTCTATGTAATAATGTTGTGTTGCACACTTCCTGCATGGACATTTAATTTTGTAATTTGAGAATCCACCGGCACTCTGGGAGTTACCTGTGCATAAAACATACATGTACTTGTTTAGGCTCCGCCCCCCAAGATTTGATTATCTATTAATGTAGTTGCAGACAGATTGGTACAATTCTTGGATTTTTTTGTTGGTATTAGAATTTGTATATCTTTCACTGGACGTTGAGTATGTTGCATACACGCGGGGGGCGGGGGGGGTCTGCAGGGTGTGTGGTGGGCTCTACAACGTCTCAGGTGGGCTATGTGGGGGTCTGTGGCGGGCTCTGCAAGGTCTGAAGTGGGCTGTGCAGGGTCTCAGTCCCTTCCGAGACTTCACACTTCCGGGTTCACAGTTGTCAAATTCTGTCCAGGAGCGGCCAAGAGGTTTTAAAAAAATCAACTACTGATTGTACTTTACTTGCTTAAAAACAGAGAAGGCAAAATATATTCCTTTGCAGCCAATGTTGCCACACAGAATGAAAAAAAATCCTACATGGTCCCCATATGTCAGTTGGCTCATTTACCTGGATCAAATATTGTTCTTTTAGCCTTTAGTTGTTCTACTTTGGATATTATTTGTTTCAAGAAAACTATACAATCTTTCTTCATAACTACCATTATTGTTATGCTGGCACTACAAAACTGAGTCGAGTAATTACTTACCAAATATGTCAAGTCTTAAAATTGCACATGAAATGGCAGAGCAGTAAAGAATTATGGTACTCATAATATCTATAGCCAGCGCTTAGAAAACCTTTACAGCTCATCAGTTTAGAATTAACCATAAATCATGGCCCTAGAATGTTTTCCTCACAGTCTGGCATGTGTGATTACCAGAACGTGTTTAGTATTTGTCGTTTATATATCCACATGCATCCTGGGGGTATGCATGTTTACGTACATTCTTTTATTACTTTGATTGTTTTTGCTACACTTTATTAGTATTATAAGGGGGCTGACAAGCTGATAACATAGTGTAATGATAGTTCCCTTGATTTTATCAATATACTTTAACTTTATATTTTTTATAGCTTTTTTTTTTGCTTAATTTTTTACTATCACGCAGGGTCTAACAAGCTCCTCTGTGATAGCATGGTGCTGCTGCATTTCCTATTTATGGAGTTATTAGGGTTCTACTAGACTCCTGATGTCTCCTCTGCACTGGGTCAAAGCTGCAGGAGATATTGAATCTAATGCTGAGAAGTATTATTCATCTGTTGCAACTAGCAGGTGGCAGTCTATGTGTATATTTATACCCTACTTGGCCTTAAAGTATATTTCCACTTTTGCAGTTAAATGTGAGTAAACCTCTCTATATGTTCATTACGTGTTCCTACTCACACAACATACTGAAAAATTACTTCTTACAAAAAATTCTTACCTTTTTAGATGTTTTGTAAAACAGGCAAGATGGCTGATTCCAGGTTTTTCTTAGCCCTTTCACAATGGTCTGTCAATATTCATTAGTAGCAATAAAGCCAAGAATTCACTTACATTTAAATGTCAGTATATTTAATAAAATACCAGGTTCTATGCGTTTTAAAGTGAACCCTACACACATACCCCTGAGGAACACAAACAACCACACAACACAAGCCTAATCCTGTTTTGTTTTTTTGCTACCTAGTACATCATTGATCTAAAATGAGCCTGCAGGACAGAAGTTAAGATTTTGTAAACTTACTACATGCTTGTTCCGGGCCAGTAATTCATTAGACAATGAATACTGGTTCAGTGGCACCACACTGTTGTATCCTCAATCCAAACTTCACTTGGGGTCAGCCCTCTCAACCTCAACCAAACCTCAACCTTAACGGCAGAACTCAAATGGACAGCATAGCCAAACAAAGTGATCCATCATCTTCATCAGTCTAATGAAGGGGGCTTGCCCCTGAAACGTGTAAGCACTAAACTCCTTTACTGGCAAGCCCCTTGATGGTGGATTACTCTGTTTGGCTATGCTGTCCATTTCTATTATTCTATTTGGCTATGCTGTCCATTTCAGTTCTGCAGGTAAGATCTTAAAAGGATGGAGTGGTGTTTATGCCCATGTCTTCATGTTTGTAAGAGTAACATTATCCATTTTTTAATTTTCTTCAATAAATTATATTACACAAGGAGGGGGCGCCTTTTTCTGTTTTTCGCTAATAGAGGATAAACTGACTCAAGACGTTAAATATTTCCAACTTCTTCATGAGTTAATGGTGAGTGGGCTAAAATACAAATACTGTATGTCTTTGAAGATGGAATTATTTGTACAAGGCACATTCATTTATAAAGCAGGAAGAGAGAAGAGGCACTGCCTCATATTTATGACATAAATATGAGGGTTAACTAGACATAGTCCCATATAGTCAAAGCTATATCTTTAAATCACTTCAGAAATCTTAATATATTATCCAAGAGACCATAGAAGTAGCATCTACCAGGCAAGTAGTCAAATATCTCTTTTCTGATATTTGTAAACCTTATTACACACATGATTGCAAATGGGTGGTTTCTACAGTGTTTGCAAGTACATAAAATACCCTCTTCAAAGACATATTTGTATTATTAGTTGTATATATTATTGCTGTGTTATGGAAATACTGATTGTTTTGTATGTACTTTACATTTCTTACACTTCATTTAACTCCTGACAAAGTTGGAAATATTTAAATTAAACATGTTGAATCAATTGTTCATCCTCCATCAGTGTTGAGATTATATTGTAAACAATGCACTTGTAGTATGTTTGGTGCCATCATTTAGAATAATAGTTAAGAAACATGGTGATAGGATCAAGATGGGGCTTTAGGTTGTCTTATTATGTGTCAGCCTTGTTGTAAGTGGGTTCAATTTGATAGATAATATAAAAGTGATTTGTTTTTAACTTCATTGTATATATTCTATGAATTCCCTCTGGTACCATGAAAGTCCCCTAATCCTCTTTTTACATGTTGAGTGGTCTCAAAAATTCACTTACGTATCCATTAAAAATTATGAAGTGCTTTTTTACATACCACTGTAAACAAACAGCAGGTGTTTCTAAGTGGTTGGAAACTACTGAATCTTGACACAAGTCTTTGTTTTAGGGATGTTCAGATACCAAGTACCGTACTCGGTACAAGTACAGATACTTTTCCAACTCCAAGACTAGACTAGGGAAAATTCAAAAGTTAGGAGGCAGCTGTCATTTTTAAAGAGCACACGGAGCTCCTGGGATTTGTACATCTCTGTTTTAATGTATGATTTTGTTTTTATAAACATATATATAAGGGATGCACCGATACAATTTTTTTCAAGTACAAGTACTGATACTTGCCCAGGTAGTCACAAATAAAAGTACTGATACATTTTTGTTTATTGTCATGTGACAGTTTTTTCTAAAACAATAGAGACTAATGATTTCAGGACAGTGGTGGAGCACCGGAGCCAGGTACCAGCTGCAAACGCTGCAACCCTGGTAGTTCTCATGCTAATGCCAAGTATCGGCACTGGTATCGGAACATCCCTAATTGTAATCATTGAGGATCATTGAGAGATAATACCTTCAAATTAAAAGCAGTCAGATAGGTCAGGGATGGCTTGTTTTACAGTACTTGTATTGCTTAAAGTGGACCTTTACCCATATCTTTAAAATAACAACACACACACCTTTAGAAATGTTTAGCAATGACAATCTACACACACATACTTCTACACAATAGCAGGCTTTGTATTCTTTGCATACCTCATTTCTCTTCCCTAGTCTTCTGATAGTGGCCCTGTTAACTAAGTGCAGATTACTAGATCTCCTTTCACTTCCTGGATTTCTTGAACATGTGACTAGACATGTGACTAGGACATGTGACCATGCACATCATCTCAGGGGAGGAAAATGCCTTTCCCCAAGATCTTGTGAGATTACAGATGAGATTTCTCAGCAATGCTCTGCTGATGGCAAGGCAATCCCAGTGTGCATTGCTTTGGCAAACTGAAGTCATTTTGCCCTTTCAAAGCAGGAAGTGAATGCTCTGCAAGTGTAAGTATTTCATAATCATAGCATTTTACACCTGACATGTCTGTTATTATTAATCATACATAGAGTGATGCATTGGTAGAATTTGATTTTTTAGTGTAAAGGTCCGCTTTAATGTGACACTAAACTCAAGAGTTAAACCTTAAAAATGCATTCAAGTACCTTAACTAACAAAAATGTATCTTATTTGTGTATCACTCGACTGTAGATCTTCACATCATATCTGAATTGGTGCTGACACTGTCCTTCCTTCGTTCTGGAGGGTGGCTACTTTTGTTCCCCATGGTTACTGCGTGTGTTGTAGAGTAGCCACTGCTCCCGTGATAATAACTTCAATACAAATGATTAAACTAAACATGAGATCATAGTCCATCCTGGGCGCTGCAGGAAACTACCAGTGCTGGGTTCTTAGCACAGAAAACCAACCAGATACATTTATGGATTTCGATAAAGAAAACGTGTACTCAGTTAAATATGTAGGCTCCCAATACTGACATCATTCTGAAAATGCTAGGTGTCCGGCTTTCTCATTTCAATAGTTCTTAATCACTGAACAAGATCAAACATGAAGTAAATAAAAGTCAGAGTGAAGTCAGTAATCCTAATCTGCAGATTTGTTCTGGATTAGTGAGTCAGAAAGCACTGAAGCCATTTGATCAGTGTGGCAGCCAGGTAATTAACATTTTCAGAAGAAGCTTAGCAATGACAATCAATTATTTCTCTCAGCATTTGTTTTCTTTAATCAACCACGTATGTTGTGTGCACTTATTTCCTGAAATCTGCACACTATACAAACTATTTTTTTTTCATTACACTAATAAGCATGTTTTCCATAATATTAACACTTGTAGTATGTTTCATTTGGATGGATCTTTTCATAATGTCAGACTGAATTAGATTCATCTAGAATAGATATCTGAAGTATCGATGGTTCATGATGCAGAGCTAACATTAAAATGACTTGTAGAAAAAGATTCAACTCAAAAGAAGTCATTTATTAATAGTTCCGATTACAAATAGTTATAATTCATGTCATTCTATCACAATATTATTGTTTTTCATTTCCAATTATTCATTTTGGTAGCAGAAGATAAAATAACAAATCCCATAAATCTGAACACACAAAATATTCATGTTACAAAATGAAGTCTATGACTTTCCATGCAAACAGCCTGCCTCATCTCAAACCAAATATATGTTCTAGTCTAAAAGGAAATGTGAATGTATAAGAACCAATTGTTAAGTATCTTAGCTGCCTGTCAATAAATGTAAAAAGAACCAATTACAGTAGCTTAGTTGCTGAAATGTTTTGCCTAGATCAGTTACAGCAGTGGTAGCAGGGCGATCCCTATAATGAGCCTGAGGATGTTGCCTCAGGTGTCATTTCTTTGGGTCACCTGGGGGGACGCCTGGCAGAGTGGCTTGGCCGCTCGGCTGCACAATGTTTGCAGTGTGGCTGCTGCCCCCTTTCCGGCCAGAGTGTCCCAAGTTGCTAAGAGCTGGGTGGGGAGATGTGTAAGGGCCATACACATCTCCCCGCCCAGCTCTTAGCAACTTGGGACACTCTGGCCAATGTCCCACCAAGCTCCTAGCAACTGGCGACATCACTGATTACCAGGAGCTGAGTGGGATGCTCTGGCCGGCATAGTCCTCCCCACCCGGCACTTGCACCACCAGCACCCACTTAGGGATGCTAGGGACACCCCTGAGTGGTAGTCCTTTTCCCATCCACCATATTTAACAGATGACTGGAAGACAACTGTTCACTAGATTGAGTCTAATCCTCTGATTGGTAGTTAGGCACGTTGATGGTAAGAACTTTGATTGGTCCAAGCACGTGTCACCTTACTGTGCAGCCTTATATGAGCTATGGGTAGTCATAACAATGCCTCTAAATTATACCTTGCCACCATTAGAACATTAGTTTACTAAACGAAGCATATTAAAAAAGTAATTACAGGCTTTTTGACGTGTGCTAGTTCCACAAATTATACTAACATGCATTTCACCTTACCATCAGACCATCTTTGCTTTATACAGTGTGATGACTTTTTAAATGCCAAATCAATTGTTCAAATTTTTCTATTTTTTAACAGTTATAAAGATCTGTTTGTAAGAGCTGGTTTACACCTCCCTGTGTGTTTTCATTACCACATAAGAACCAACACAGTGCGCCTTTGGGATTATGCCATTGTCCACATCATGATGTGTGCAGGTTGCATTTTAGTGTTGTCCCTTGTGTGTATTGAAAGATGTGGGATGATTCCTTTCATTACGCTAGAAGTTGTTAACTGCTACATATATTTCACTCCTGCTTTTCCTGCTCAAGCAAACGAATGAGATCTTTATTTTTACAGTACAGTATCTACTTGCCTCCTTCTTGATGAATATCTTATCGAATATAAGGCATCTGTATGAATTCTTGTTCCTTATGTTCTGGCAGTGACACTTCAGTTCCTGTACTTGCCACATACTTTGTAGCAAGTACTTTTGCTCATCACTTCTGCAAAAGGGTCTAAGCATGCTGCCTCAAACTTGTAACCCCCCTCCTATAAGGATACCAGCCAATATGGCTGGTGTTCCATTGTGGTACTCTTGTAATTAGGGGTGTTCTGTTCTTTTTTAATTTTTTCTGATTATTAGATTATCAATTATTAGATTGTGTGTGTGTGTGTGTGTGTGTGCGCGCGCGCGTGTGTGTATATATAACAAATCCATTAGAGAATCCAGACTTATTAGACTAGTGAGAACCTCTATTTGCCAGTGATAATACATCAGGTTTCTATGATCAGCCTTGGTTTCTCTGCATTCAGTTTGAAAGCTGAGCATCATAAGAAAGGTTCAGCATATCACAAATGCATTAATTATTTTTTACAAAAGGGCCCAGTGGTGGTGAAAAAAATTTAATGGCTGAATGAAGCATCCGCTTTCCTTAAGTGCACACCACAAATAATAATTACTTTAACAAAACTGAAGATACAAACAGTCTATTTAGTAATAGTGAAATACATACATAAAAACATTGGATCCCAGAACAGAATGAGAGGAAAAAACACTAGACTCCTGGGGAAAACTCTGACTGCCCATAAGTAAACATATCCTGAACAGATAGATTAGTTCCTTAATGAGATACATCAACCATTATACTGCAGCTATAGCCACTATATCTAGTTCTATGGTGGTTGGTCTTCCTGTTCTAGTAAAGATTATTTCTCTAGCTTATCAGCAGTTTATCTTTTAATGATGCAATGAGACTGATTTACTAAAGTGCAGAAAAGTAAGGTGAACTTAAGTGATTGTGGGTCAGAAAACTGAAGTGACCCTGTGTTTACCTCAAATATTCAATTATGTGCAGGGAAAATCAAAAAAATAGAGCTTCTCCCTCACATTATTGAAGGTTTGAAGTAAAGGCAGGTTCACAGGCTCACGCTACACATCAGTAAATCAAGCTCACTGCACTTCATCTTACATCACTGCATGGAGCACGTTAGTAAATCACATATTTGTGAGCTTTGTATTTGTAGTATAGTCATTGAGTTTCCGGTTTTGGAATTGGTATATAATTAAAATTTCTTTGAAAGTAAACATGGGCACATTGACTTGGTGCCTTCAGACGGGTCACATTCTTCTATTTTTGCCTTGAGTGTTGGTAAATAGAAGATATGCAAAATGGGTCTTATAATTATAGTGTGTTACTGTCCTTGAGGTCTTTTTCAGCATAGGATTGGTGGAGCTACCACGGGTTATGACAGTTTGATATCAACAAGTGGGGTTTCATCTGTATCCAGCTTTGTTTCCAGTTTCAGCAATGGCTTTTCTGAGACGGAGCTTGCCTTCTCTTCATCCTGAGCTGGAAGAAGCTCAGCCTTTTCACTATTCTTTTTCTTCTTAACGGTGACCACTTCGGTATAGGTCACTTCTGAGATGGGTTTCACAGTTTCATCCTCAGAAACAGACTCTTCTTCATCATCTTTGCCATTTTCTTGACCTTCTGCTGTTGTACGTTCTTTTTCCTTCTTCTTTTTATTGAGTTTAAATGTATCCTTCTTGGGTGATGCTTTTGCTATGGATTGTTTAAATCTCTCTCCAGACTGTTTTAGCCTTTCTCCAGATTGCCTGATTCTCTCCCTTCTTTCGGGAGTAACTATCCTGGTGCGAATCCTATTGACTTTCTTTCCAAAGTTTTGCTGTGTCTTCTGCATGCTTTCTTTGGAAAATGCTTTTTTGATGTTGTCGATGCGCTGCATGCCAGATTTTTTTAGACGTGAAGCTCTGGACTCTGGCACTTCATACTCCTCATCAGAAGAAAGGTCATTTGGTGAATAGAGTTTATCCTTCAAGTACCCATCTAAGGCCGATTCCTTTGCAACAGTCAACTTAGTTGGGCATTCAATATCCTCCTGCAAAAATGAAAATGAAAAATGTTAAATGGATATAAGCTACAGTATAAATGGCATAATTAATAAAGGGCAAGCTGACTGTGTCTCTCGAAAGAGCATCTCCCAACCATAAACTCACCTCACCTGCGGTCCTTCGCAGTTCCTTGCTCCTCTGCAGTCAGCACTGCAAGTTGACTGTGTTGGCAAACCTGGGGAGTGATTATGTCACTCCCTTAATCATGTGACAGTGCTCAGACCTAGCCATTGGCTGCTACTGCCTGGCACCATCACTGGGGTGGAGGATACATGATCCTCCATGCTCACAAGTGCCAGGTTCTCTTACAAGCTGCAGAGGAGGAAGGAGCTGCATGGTTCCAGACCCATTGGAACAAAAAGTTTGCTTTGTCACGACTGTTTATTTGGTGCCATATGAAGAGGGATAAGGGATCAAAGGCACTTTAACACTTAAAAAAAAAAGAAAATTCTCAAATATAGATATGCAGTGACTATATTAGGCAGGCATATTTGTAAGGGCATACCCCTCTCATGCTATTACTCAGAGCTGATTACTCAATTTCTGGTGAGCCAATCTTGATTAGTGTAGTTGAGCTGAAGCAGTGCGATGCATCTAGCTGGTAAATTATTTGATTTCACTTGCACTGTTATTAATACATAGAAATGGAAAACAGAGTTCTATATTTCCATGAATTACCATTGAGTGGTATGAGATTTAACAGTAGCAGCACACTTTATTAAACGGTGATCCATGTATCTAGGTGTTTTTATGTTCATTGTCATTTAGTTGTTTGATGGAACCCTTTAATCTGATACAATGTAAACATTGTAAAATAGAGATGCTGTAAAAGCAGATATAAGCAGCGGTCTTACTGCCATATTTCCAATGGCTGGTGGTATCAGGTTATACTCTAAGAAATCTGTGCTACTGGGGCATTACATTCTTTGTGATACAATCAATATGTGAACTCATGCAAACAGTTAATAAAAAAGTAAATATTATGCTGACAACACATACATGTAAGAAACAGAACATACTAGTGGGTTCAGAGTAAAATTTATGAAGATTAGAGTCATGGAGAAGTGCTGAATTTGCCAAGTGAAAAGTTGCAGACTAAGAGGTAGGCGGTGATTTATGGTAGTAAGCTAATATCATAGCACCTACTGAAGTTATTATTTCTCATTGCTCAGAGAAAGGCAAATAATTAACTGTACCAGATTCAGCTCCAGTGACCAATCAGAGGGGGGGAACTGTAATTTTGAGCTTAAGCTTGCCAGCTCAAGATTGCTTAATGGCTTACGGGGGGCTTGAGTGCTCCTGGAAGCTCATGGTCCACAGGCCACAAAATATAGTTGGCTAGTACTATTATCTTCTAATAGGAAGGGAATAAGACTTATCCTAGCCAGTAATGGGATATGCCTAGTCCATCAAGACACTACCTAAGGAATTTAGAGGTATAGCAACATAAGAGAGTTCAAAAAAACCTGCATGGCATCTCAATACCAAACACTATAAAGAAAATTATATGTGAACATTTTTAATCTTGTCTTCCTCTTTCCTTAGCAAAAACGAAGAAGCAATAGACTGCTAAACAGACAGCTGACAATATTACCAAGAGGCTGTAAGGAAGGGAAAGTAAGCTTGCAATGGGAGATGCCATTGCTGGCCTTATTATATAACGATTATTTGCCTGGCTGTTATGCTGACCCACTGCCATAAGTAATGGATCGAGAAAGTCAAAAGTCGTTATCTGTATACTTGTTCTAGGCCAAAAATCTAAAGTATGAAAGCTAGGGACAGGCAGGCAACTAACATGTCTCCCAGCCCTAAAGCCCATTTGGAATGTTAAAGGGGAACAGAGCAATGTGGTGCACTGGGAGAAGGAGAGGGAGACATAAGGGCCAGTGGGTTAAAAAAAAATCAGGGAGGCTGGTAGCTGCTCCACCGAACTTGAATTGTTCTCTTCCCTGGCAGGCCACACAATTTAGCATTATATGTAAAAAATAATAATAATTATATATATATGGACTTGTGAATTTCTGGTAAAGTATGACTTTGATATTCTGTGAATGATAGTTTTCCTGCAGTCTGTGATATTTATTTGAAAATTCCAATAGGACTTTTATAAGAAAATAATATTTTTCTAAAGATCATGAAATGGTTTAGACATTTTGAGAAGCAGACTGGAAAGGTTCTGCCCCCTCAATAATACACCAAAGCTGTTCACCTGTTCTCTAAGCTCAGATAAGCCACAGCTCAGAGAGAACCTGAATTGTGCTGCGAGATATAAGCCCAGTTGCTTAAATTAGAACATAGAATTTGTTATATTTCTGAAACAACAAACGACTCCCGAATAGTAATGTCCACTGGATATTTGTTGTCACCTAAAGATTGTCCAATAGTTCCATCTGTTGAAATCGTAGACAGGTAATTAATTTCAAAGTGCACCCTATTGATTTGAATATCTTAACAATTGTGTGATAACAGCTGTGAGAGTTTTCTCATACTGAACATGTATTTAAAGCAAACCAATAAGGTTCACAAAGTTTGCAAACTCAAGGGTCTGTTTATAATAGGATAAATGTCAGATTCACCCAAGATTTTCCATATATTCACCAAATGGTTCATATTAAAAGCTTATTCACATCATTAGTCAACATGTTTACCTATTCCAAAAAAAATTTGCCAAACATCTCAGTGTCCTCTTTGTTTATGTTGGTTTCCATGCACCATTGTTTAAATATACAGATGTAGAATTTGGTGCACAGATATCCTTTTCAGTGCCTTTTTAATCTGGCCAGATCTGCATTTAGTGCACTTTCACCAAAATGGATTTGCATTTCTCCAAAGATGTATTTGCTCTCTGGAGCCGTTTTTTTGCCCAGATTTATAATATCAGTTAATGTTGCTGACAAATAGTGGTGAATATGGATAGATTCAGAAAAATAAAGTACCTGAGCCAGCCCAGTTTTCATTCAAGTCTTTTTTTGCGATAGAGTGTTGAAGGGTTAGACCCTTTGTCAAGTTTTATTGCCGTCTGTGTCCCCTCTAGGGATTCATTTTCCCTATTTGTACTGGGGATGATTGTCACTGATACAGTAAATAAGGGGAATCCAATTTATTAGACTTGGCACCAGAGCAAGTGGTGAGAGTAAATTATCCAATGGGGATTCCTGATAAGGGTTTTAACTCTGTCTTACTCTATCCAATACGGAAAAATAAGTTTGGGCTATAAATAAACTTCAAGTATATAATCTAACAGCATGTACAAAACAGTGGCTGCAAATGTATGTGCACACGGGAAGCCCTCCAGTATTATTCACATGCAAATGGAGGCCTTGACTGCACTATGACTCTGGAGGTATTCCCCATGCCCTGCCATCCCAAGAGTCACAGAGAGCACCTCCTCTTTGGATAATGGCATGAGGGAGAAATATGCAAATGGAAGGGGTTTACAATGCACCCAGATTATGCTCATATGTGTGTAACACCTCCAGGGAAAGCCTGTTTGAGCTGTGAAATGGTGTTTTTTGTACTACTAGGTTTTCTTACAAGCTAGCTTCATTATAGTACTGGAAATGGCTATCCATTAGCGAAACAACTGCATTCACAGACTGTTTTATAATCCTTGTGGAAGAAACAGGCAGTGTTGGAAAGCGGTTAGGTGGCAGCTTGGTAAGTACAGAGCTATTATTTCCTGAAGCTGTCAGCAATGAGTAGCCTGCCGGAGGTTCGCCTCAGCCGATCCAGATGTTGGTTCGGCTGAGTCGAACTCCTTCTGCAACATGCTGAGTTCGGCTCACTTCACTTCAGATCGGTCATTCACTCGGCTGCCCTCGGCAGCTTCGTGAATAGACCCCTAGGTCTATTTGCCCGTCAGAATGGGATGTAACAAGTTAAGTGAGTGCTGAAGAGGCTATCATTTATTTATTTTTTTATGCTGCAAACTGTGTCGAAGTTGCTTGATACTGCAAATGCTACCTAGGTTCATGCATCAGCCGCTTTAAAGCCTGAACACAACAGGAAATACATTTCGTTTTTAACCACTTCAGGATTTGGAATGCAAGAGATATATCTTCAGCATGTACCTTTTCCTGGCAATTACTGGAAAATACCACCTGTCATAATGACAGGTGGTAATTGGTTTACACTACACAGCAGGAGTGGCTGTCAAAATGCAGCAGCTCCTGCGTAAAATGACACTTGCAGAGAGTCTACAAGTGTCAATTAGTAAATGGAATGACTCATTGTATTGTTTCATTGTATTTAGTATTTTATTCATATGTAGATCAAAGCCCTGGCCTTTAACATTCCTATTTATCACTTTTTAACAATTAGTTAACCCTAATCAGACTTTAACTCCCCCCTCCCCTTGACTATTACTTTTCTGTTTTCAAATTTCTATTTCTGCCATCATTTTTTTCATTTTGTTTTTGTTACTTTTTTCAGTGTTGCATAATAAAATGACCACAATTTTTTTTTAAAAAAGGCTTTTTTTTTCATTTGCAAATATCTGTGCCATGCTTTGTACCAGAAATATAATTTTTGTCTCATTGTAGTAGAATGAAATATGTTTTTTGTTTATAGTAAAACTACTTTGTTTTTAAAACTATTTTCATATTTTTTTTCATGTTGCCTTCATATATAAATAATATTTGCAAAACAATATTGCCAAATAAAGCATAGTCCTGCAACCCCCCCCAAAAAAAAGGTCCATAAGAGCTGAAGTGGTTAAACTTTGAGAACCCAGCATGTTTACTTTACTGCACGATATTCCAAGTAGATATAATTGCAATTATTGTCCTTGTATATGAAATATGTATGAAATATTTGGAACAGCCATGGTGATGAAGTTAGTAATTATGGAGATATAATATCCATGCTAAAAATAAAGTGCTAGGCTGGGTGATTACCATCACTCATCAACCAGAGAAAGAGTAACATACAGTACTCATTTTTCAATTTTATAATATGCGGGTAGCACATGTAGGGGGAAATATTATTACATATATAAATATTATGAGTACGTTCAGTGGCATTATCATCCAAGGTAATGACAGAAAGATTTATTTATTCTATAAAATATTTTGAAATACTTTGAAATATAAAATAATACACACACTTGGAAATCTCTTTTACACAAAATATTAAGAAGAATAGGGAGACCACCATAACTGTAAACTCACCCTGCAGGTCATGCATCTATACCAAGATGAGAGCCAATTATTAAATAATGTTTTTGTTACTGAATTTGGAAATTTGGAAACTCTACATGTAGTTAGCTAGGCACATCTTGTACAACAAAGCCTTCACATAGGCCTTTTATACCAAAAGGTTGTAATAGGCTGGGGACAGACTAGTAACAGGCTGGGGACAGATTAGTAATAGGCTGGGGACAGATTAGTAAGAATTAAGGTATCACAACTGCTGAACTGTGAGCTTTAAGATGAGACGATTAGGCTTACTAGAAGTTGAGAATCTTCACTCAAACATGAGTGAATATTCACTGTAATTATAAAATCATGTGAAAAGCCTCTCCACATGGTTCGGTATCCAAAGTGAACAGGAATGTCCTTTTATAATTTCTATGATTGGATAACTGAAGAGAATTTTTACACAATTTTTGAATGAAGGTTCTTAACTCCCTTAGTAAATCATACTCATTGTTGTACATATAGTTGTGACATTAGTTTTGTCATCTGAACATATCATTTTGTATTATTTCCCACACATCTGTAAGAGGCTGTTATGATAATAAACTATCATTATTTTTGTAAATGCTTTTCTGAACTTTATCCCAAATCCAGTTTGCTGCTTTTTCCAGGTTTCAATTGATGCTTGTAAAAGGTAAAGGGAGTACTAATATATGTTATCATTGCTGTCATAACATGTAGGAAATGGTACAGTTAAATTATTGAAATAACTGTATGCGTATTACAGATATCCTTGGTAAAGCAAACACTCCCTTATCACCTATTATATTTTGTATACTTACCTATCCCTACTCTGGGAAGATTTTTACTCTGCATCCTACTTGGTGACACACACTGTCATCTTAAACAATCTTCCACCAGGGCTCTGCTTCTCTGTTCATTCCTACAGAAAGGCCACCCACCTTTCTTCCCCATTATAAATGACCATTCCACAGGGATAGAGACATCCAACCTGCTGCACAGCAAAGATCTCGGTGGAACAGAGCCAAGTAAATATAAGGCATGGAAGGCGTGCTGGGAAAAGGTGTCTGGCCCAGGTAAGGATAACTTTACTAAAAACACAATTCTACATTAAGTATTAGATAAAAAGGAGGGACAAGCAATTCTATATCTAATTTCTGATCTTTCTTTTTGATTTTATGATCTTTCTTTATGACTGACTTCCCATTAATTAAAAGGAGAACTTTGTTTTATAAGATGTTGAAATGATCATGTACAGTCATATAACACTGCTTTGGCAAGCTGGTTATATGTCAGAAAAAAAAGCACATATGGTGTTTATTGTATAAACACTTTAAGGAGTGAAGTACAATAACCCACAGCAATCAGTATGAATCCACTTGCCTGAAACTTGATCAGTACCAGATGAACCCTACCGGAGTACTATGAGTACTGCATTCTACACTTAACTCCTTGTGCAACTTTAGTGCAAAGGTCATATTGTTAATGAAGCCTTGACTGCATGTTCATTAAAGCAAACCATTTCGTTTTTAGGCAACCTTTGAAGTACAGTGAAGCTATTTTGCTGTGACAAGTCAGGGTCTTTTATATGTAAATGCAGCATACAGCAAAAAAAAAAAAAAAGCTGATTGCTGAAGATGGTAAAATCACTGGTATTATTTTCAGCTGATCTTGCTGAAGATGACCACATATATAATGGGGTCACAGTGCATTATGTACTCTAAAGTTTCATTCAGGAATCTGAGTGGTTGTCAGGACACAGCTTACTTCTGCCTCATCATTCAAATAACATCCAGGGAAATTCACTTAATGAGTCATCCACTGAATAACTCACATGGGGCAAGTGAACGAATTCTCAAACTCTTCACTCAGGATAGGTTTACCCTAACACAATAGGGTTAAAGACATCTTGTACGGGCTGTAGAGTAGTTTAAAAGCACACCCTAGATCTCTCCGCCCCATGAACTTGTTCCTATGTTCTAATCTGAAACTTGAGTCTAATTTGCAGGGCTGCACAATAATCCACAGCAACAACTTAAGAGTTATGTTATCAATGATCTTGCGCCAATATCTAATATAATAGCTGCAAGCACTAAATAAGAATCAGAATAATGTCATACAGAAGCAACACTCTATATACCCTGACAAAATGTACCTTTTGTCTTGAATTCCTAAAAAGTGTTATTCTTGTTATGTGGATGTGTCAAAGCACTGCTGCTTCTGACTGCAAGCAGGGGGGTGCAAGGATTTCTGCCTACACAGGCGAAGGTGGATTTTTGTGGGGGAGGGGGAATTTTGAGGGGGATTTTTAATTTTAGTTTATTTTAACTTCATATTTACTTTTTATTTATTTAACTTTTTTGAACTTTTTGTTTTGTATTTTTAATTTTAGTTTATTAAACTTTAATTTTTCTAAACTTTTTTTAATTTACTTCATTGGTGGGAGCATAAGCCAGCCTGCTATTGGATATTTCAAATTGCAGTAGCCAATAACATGCTGGCTTTTGCACCCACCCACTGCCTGTTGTCAATCAGCAGAGGAGGGACCTGAAGCAGAAAGTTCTGATTGGTAGCAGGCAGTGGTCGGGTGCATATAGCCAGCCTGTTATTGGCTACTGCGGGGGCGGGAGAGTAGGCGACACATGGGAAATAAACTCACAGGCTGTCAGAGGTTTCTCCTAACAGACTGTCGGCTATCTGTCCCCTCTGACACAGATCATTGCAGCCGATTACAGCAAGTACGGAGAAAACGCTGACAGTCTGTTAGCCTGCAGAGGGGAGAACGAGATGGGCACAGTTATCTGCAGGGACGGTGCTACCATTTTTCCGCCCTTCCCCAACAGCGACGTAACAGCGGCCACTTGTGCTGCCTTGCACTAGCGTCGGCACTGACTGCTAGTCTCAGGGGATTTGTTCTTGTTCTCCTTGCTCTGACATAAGGAAGCAAAATCCAGTCTCTACCAAGATCTCCATCTCCAAACATTGCAGAACAAGGCAGGGTAAGCTACAGGAAAACCGCAGACAATACTGGTTGGTAGTCTTTTACCCTTTACCTGCCTTTTTTACGGATACAGCTTCCAGAGACCAGTTCCTCTTTTATGCTAAGTCTACACAGGTGAATTTCAGCAGCCAAGATACTAAAGTCTCATGAGATTTTTCTTTTTGTTTCTATTACATTACTTTAATGATAGCTGCTCAACAAGAGATTTTCACTAGTCTGAAAAACCAGTTGATCTACTAGAATCACGCCATGCTGTAATTTAGTTGAGAAGAATGTTTACAATTAATCTCCTTTCCTCTATATAGGCTTGGATGGGAGCAGGACAATACTTCACAATTGCTTATTTAGTAGATTTGTGGTAGATTTGTTCTTTTTAGGAATACCTCCAGAAATGCATTTTATGAGCCTAATCTCAGTCATAAATGCTCACCCAGCAATCGCCTGCTGTGGCATTGAAAAATACTGTTTGCAGCAGGAGATTTTTTTTTAGACTCTAAGACCCAATTCACACTATGCATTTTGGGATTCCTGCTGCTGGAAACCTATGGATTCCTGTGGCAGGAATCCCAAATATTCCATTTATTTATGGCACTGTCATCCTTTCAAGTTAATGACGGGTGACAGCGGCCGCATCTGTAATCATATGTGATACGATTACATGCGGTTTTGAATAGTTCCTGGATGAATCTACCATGCATCCAGGAACATTGATCTATTCCAAACCAATTGTAATCGTATTACATATGATCACATGCGGAGTGCTGCTTACAGATGCGGCTGATGTCACCAGCTGCATCTAAACTGAATATTTGGGATTCCTGATGCAGGAATCTGTAGATTCCTGCCACAGTAATTCCAAATTGCACATTCATGCATAGTGTGAATGTAGCCTAAAATAAAACATTGTCCATATAGCCCTAGATTCAATAGGGTTGAATTACCAAAGGTAAACAGGCTGTTCACTTAAAAAGAGAATTTACACTTTGCAAAGGAATTTTCCCTTAGCTTTGTGATGGGGTTGATAACAATAAAAAATAGTTTGCCAATTGTGCATATATGTGCCCTGGTGGTCCTTGTATGGTTACATCTTTAACAGGCAAAGTATGATGTATTTCTTTCAGTCAGACATGATTGAAAAGCCAATAGTGTTAATGAAGCCTCTATCAGAATGGATGCTGAACATGATGGATTTGGGCAGTCAAGGATAGGCATTAAGTACAGCAACATAAATCAAATGTACAACACTATTTAGCTGAACTTTAACTATTTCACAGTTGCACTGTCAATACTCACATTGTTGGTAACACAATGTAAATATTATGGCAAAGCACTGATGTATAGTTAGCATCTGTAATAGACTTATTATAGCATTGATATGTCTGAAATGTATGCTAGTGAAGTCACAGGAGTATAATTACAGATATAATAACCTGCCTATTAAAACATAACCTCTCAAGAGGAAAGACTACAGTGAAAGAGCCAAAAGGATAAATACATAAATCCAATTACAAAGAATGCCTGCTAACTGAAGATAAGTGTACGAGCAGACAATTTATTACTGTACTCATTGTGGATGATGCCAGTGGGATTATGGGCAGCAGAATATGATGGCTTTTGCCACTAGGTGGGTATGCTAAAAAATAATATATTGGATCATAGAATGACAGCGCCTGGACCCGGGAGAGTGGTCTCTACACCTGCAGGTGTGCCAGAACCTGTGTCCCAGGTAAGGGACACCAGATGTGGGCCCCCCCCAAGCCTACAGGATCGGTTTGTCTCCAGGTACAGAGATCCTCCAGTAGAAGTCCTTGATGCTCTGGTGACGCTCTGGGATGAGTACATTCTGATTTATACCTTTTGTCTCCTGAAGCTTCTTAAATCCTCTGCTTAACAGGATCAAGATGAAGGGCATTGTGGTGATCCTCATAGCCCAGGACTGTCCAAGGCAGATGTGTTAACTCAACATGGTAAGACTCCTGGTAGACACTCCGTGGGCACTGCAATTTTGACAGGATTATCTGTTCCAAGGGTTGACTTGCCATCCTGTTTCATGGTTGCTGGCTTTAACAGCATGGCTGTTAAAGCCCAGGTCTTGTGAGATAGGGGCACCGCTTAGTCTGTGGGGTTGATTTACTAAAGGCCAATAGGCAGTTTACTTTGAAAGAAAATTTTCACTTAGCAGTGAATGTGGGGAAAATTCACTTTGCAAAGAATACTCAATCACGAGCAAAAAAAAAATATTTTTTTTTCTTGCACATGATTGGATGATGTAGGTCAGCGGAGCTTCACCTATGCAACTGGTAAATTCTTTTGCATAGTGAAAATTACCTTGCAAAATTAATAATCTATGTGCCTTTAGTAAGTTAACTGTGATCCCTATGATCCTAAAAACTGGTATGGTCTTTCAATGGACACGGAAATCATATTTTACCGGGAGTGAGTCTTGCAGCTTCTCCATGGGATCAATCCTTTCCTTCCTGCAGCTGGGTCTGGACTAACGTTCAGCTCTCAGCACTTTTAAGGGCCTGGTTTCTGCCATGTCTATCTTGTTTTAGAGACCGTTGGCCTTTCACTCCTTCATTTAGACCTTTGAACATGATTCCCATGTAGCTTCCCCTGCTCATTCACCTGTATCTGAAGGATTTAAATCTGGTTCTCTCTGCACTTCAGAAAATGCTGTTTGAACCCATTAGAGACATTTTTGTCTCTACTCTCACCCACAAGGTGGTATTTTTTTTGGAGCTATCACCTCTGTGGTGAGAGTGTGTGAACTGGCAGCCTTATCCTGCAAGAGCCCTTTCTGGTTTTGCAAGGAGACAATGTGGTGATAAGGGTCATATTGAGGCACTTCCTTCTTGCCTGTGGTAGTTTGGCCTTTCACCTGAAACGTTTTTCTCCCCTCCTACTATCTGGCTCCAGTTTGTCAAAAGTTAAATTCCCTCCATTGTCTAGATATGTTTTGGTTTGTGAATGTCTCTCTCTCTCAGCCTTTTTTTTTTTTCCCAGGAAGACTAATCACTTTTGTAATCCCGTATAGAACCCATATGAGTACACCAACTTGTTATTCCACCATCTCTAGGGGGCTCAAGCAGACCATTGTACAAACTTACGGTCTTTGGAATGAGGTTGTAACTTTTCCTCTAAAAGTGTGCTCTCCTAGATATGTGTGTGCTTCTTGGTCTTTTTGGCATCAAGCTATTTTTTTCCAGTTTGCAAGGTTACCACCTGGTCTTCTGTATTATTTAAGATATAAGCTTTGGGTGTTAGGTCCTTCAGGTGGCTAATTGAGCTGAAAGCAGTCCCCAGTTTTCTGTTTTTCTTGCGTCTGTTGGCCTTATGTTGCCAACCCCTTGGTTGGACTGCTTTTGAATGTCCTCACAGTCTATGAATTACTGTATTCCTTAACAGATGGGAAAGAAAATAGGATTTTTGTACTGTATTCTCTCTATTTTATATACTATATTTTCCATTGAGTCCATTGAGGAGCACAGGTCGTTCCCCTTTATTTTGCGCATTTGTATATTTTTTGCATAGGAGCCAGTAAAGCATTGAAAATGTGATCAGTAGTTTGCAGGTTCAATGCTCAGGCTCCTGCAGACTGTTCCTCCAGTCCAAGGTACAGACAGTCAGTAACAGAGATGGGAGGAGGAATGAATGGACTACAAATGTAGTGACATCAATGCATTTGTATTCCATTGAGAATTACAGGTCCCTCTACACTACAGTGGAGTACTTTCTTAATTTATAGATCCTGTCAAAGGACCTGTGAATGGATGACATGACTGTGTTGGAGGAGCCACACACAGCTATGCCAAATCCAAAAAGGTATATGGACGCAACATTCAACATGGTCAGAGAGGTAAACTAAGCCTTTAAATCTATTGGTAGCAAACATTTAAAGCAACAAACTTAAAACCAGAAATGTTATATATTTTAGCCCTAAACAAAGTGGAACATTAGCTTATTTTTACCTGGCAATCATGTGAATCCCAGACATACAATAGGGAAACATTGAGATGCTTTTTTGGTCCGGGAACAAACAGTTCTGGTCTGGACATGATCTGGACATGGTTTGAACAAGCCCCTAATTATTAGTGTAGCTTTAGCCTTAATTTGTTGGCAGTCAGCTGAGAGCAAGTAACTTTTTTAATCTATTTCTTATCAGCTACCTGTTCATTTCCAGTATACATCAGGAGAAGCATAAGTCTTAGCTGCTTCTCATTATCCCAAAATGAGCGATCAATATGAAATTAAATTTCAGCCTCATTCATGGAAGTAACAAGCGGATAATGTAAATTAACTGTTTCATAATCAGGTTGTTATATTTCTCTGAAAGTATATGACAACCATTTGACAATTTCAAGAGAATATTTCCCTTTTCTCTCACTTCCTATTTAGTGTAAAAATAGATAACAGGAAATTTATAAAATGGACATAGACTGAAAGCCACGAACAGCATATTTTGTTCATGAATGCATGTACATTTTTCTGAAGACTGTTGAAACACATGGCTCCATACTTACTACAGCTAATACATAGCAAATCTGCACATTTACAGTAAAGCACAGACATACTAAGGATTTATTGTGCGCAAGCTTTATAAATATCTCCCGATGTGCTTACTCCCGATGTGGATTACTCTGCAATCCTAATGGCCCAGTCAGTTAAATCAGACACTGCAATGCATCTGTGGTGTCAAAAGCAACATGGTAGAAATGATCATTTGATAGCCAATCTGGAGTACTACCTTTGTTCTCATTGCCAGGAGATGACATACTGCACACATTATTCCAAAGACAGAGATTTCTGGCCAAGGACAAGAAGATGAAAGGGTAATTGCATGTGTGTTTTTTTTTTATTGCAGTCTGTGCCCCCATGGGGGGATTTTCCCTCATGTCCTGCACTATAGAAGCAACAGCAAGTTAGAGGATATATTTAAAAGTGAAGCAAGTTTCCTACTTGGACAGCTGTCAACAGAATAGGTGCCACCATTGAAAGATTTAACCTTACCTCTGGCCACAACAGTGTAGGGTTACCCCTGCAATGCAAAGGTTAAGGTTTTGGTCTACGGAGGAAAATAGCCCGCTGAGGGACATACCATCGCTGCAGTGGAGGATGAGGCCCAATGGAAGGTTCCGGTCTAAGAGCAAGCCGGCTCCAAAGATCAGGTAAGTAAAACTTTGTTAGTTTTGAACCTATACAAAAATGAGCACTTAACCCTTGCAGTGCAGTGGTAGTCCCACTGCAAGGGTGAAGAAAAATTTTCCCGGGAGTTCTGCTTTAAGCAATTACCAAACAGCAGCTATTATAAGCTAGACTTGTTGTATGTCTGTTTCCAAAGATCACCAATATGCATATTTGAAAAGAAGGCATAGACTGGGCTTTGCTTGCTCCAAAGTCCGTATCTAGATAAAGAAAGAAGCCTACATAAAATCTTAATCAGCCCATTATGGGGAAATTAGGTATTGCATATAATTGTGCCATAAGACAACATGATGTAACTATAAATAAGTAACGCCCCTGCTAATAAAGAAGAGTTGGCAATTTTTATGACTAAAAATATGGTAAAAAATGGAAAAGCGCACTACATGAAGTAACAACTTCTGGGGACGTGGGTACAAATGGTTAAAAAACAGTGTGCAAGCTCTATGGTGAGCTGGCCAATTTTTATGACTGCTGTTCTTCTAAAGCTATATGAAGAAGAAATATTTCCTGCTTCCTTATTTGCAAAACTGAACAACAACGCATTTCAAGAAAACAAAGTCCATATTTTTCAGTGATGTTAATTGGCAAAGGTGAGGCCCTAATCCCGCTTTTGGATCCAATTCTCCATTTTCCTTTCTTCCACAAATTGCCTATCTTTGAGACCTGATGTATAGCTCTGTATAAATAATTGGATGATTTAGCCTTAACATGTGTTTATATTGATCATTTGACAGTTCCAATGTCCTCCATTTATGCACATCTCAAACTGTGTCATCACACAAGTGATGGTAGGGGAGTGGGAAGGTCTTCTGTGGCAATGTATTTTAGCTCATCCTCCTCACAGAAGTGTAACTACATCAGGTGCACTTTATAAATGCTCGGTGTGTCATTGGCCAATCAAAATACTGTATTAAAAAAATCATATTTTCAGCACCTGACACAGTTACTGTCTCTAATAAAATCCTCATATTACGATTCACAGCCGCAACAAATAGGACAAGCTGGTCAGCATTTTCAGCTACTCTGCCTGGCGACGAAAACGAACACATCTAAATATAGGCTGTATGATCTGAAGCATTACCCTATGTAATCGGAGCCAGTACTGTCACATGCAACTATGCTTGAGTCATTGTAAAGTAAGTGAAATGAGCATGGAGAGGTAATGGCAGAAACAACAAACAGTTGTGCAGGACAGTAATAAAATGCTACTAACATGAAAAAAATAAACTATTGGGCTTACAAATTACACACATAATTACCTTTCTGCTGTAAGAACTATTGATATGCTAATAAGAAGGCGATAACTGATGTCATTACTATACATGCAATGACAAGTTAATTATGTTTTTACATTTTGAGAACTAATAGATGAAAAAGCAACAGCTGTCATAATGAAGGCTCTTTTCTTAAGTTATAGAATGCATTAAACCTCAAAACAGCAAAGAATGGTTTGTAGATTTCATAAATTATATTAGAAAACATAAAAGAAGTATTAGCAGAATAGAAATGTAGCTAATGGCAAATAAAAAAAAGGTTTTTGTCTGCAAACCTAAAACAAAAATTAAACAGCATGTATGAGATCTAATTAAAACAATGAAAGTGTGGGTTAGAATCATAAAACTAGAGTAAAACAATAATGATTTGAGGAACAACCAATCCACCGATGCTTGACAAGGCATCAAACAAGACAATATGTCAAATATGGTTATATATTATACTGTAGGTAACATATTTTCTCTTTCAGTTTTTTAAAACCTACCCCTATATAATGACTGAATAGATAGCACCTAACAACGTTACTGCAAATCATTTAATGTCTCTTACCTGGAAAATTACAACTCTGAATTTGTTCTTTCGCAGCATCTCTTCTTGCTTGGATTCTACCTTTTGCACTTGATCGCTCTGTCTATCTACTCGAGATCTTACATCTTTCACATTGGTGCTAACTTTCCGAGTCTTCTCAAGTAGTTTGTTTACTGTGTAGCTGGTATTGCTATGAGCCTGGGCTAGTTTTAGAAGGTCGATTTGAATGGTCTTGATGGCATTCTCCATTTCTCTGTGACGTTCCTCAATTCTTTTCTGGCTTTCCTGCACAGTATCCACGATGGTGGCTACTCTGTCAAGAACTGACACTATGGTCAAGGCAGATTCATGATCTTCATCATCTTCTGAGACAACGGACAATCGGTTTAAATCGACCCTGTCTGGGGTTGTTTCATTGTGATCCATTTTCTATGCCAAAGCTGCAGGAGCTTGAGAGTCCTGGTTAGTGCTTAGGACTCTTGGAACAATTCTGGCATCAGAGCAAACAGACAGCTGCCTCAGAAGACCTTCAACATAAAATGGAAGGCTCCACCCTGAGGGGTTGGGAGGACATTTATAACTACTCATCATTCAAGCACTGAGAACTGTGGTCAACATGCCTTATGAAATACCAAGCCACTAAAATTAGGAAACATGCTCTGAGTAATAAATCCATGAAAGAAAATACTGTGGGATAGTCTACTCAGATATCCAGTTCCAGGCCATCTGTTGAATCAGAGTGAATGAACAGGTTACTAGCATTAGGTAGTGTAGTATACAAAAACATGATTACTAAATGTAAACTACATATTAGCTTACAGAGTAGAAATGCACAGTCAAATATAGTCCAAACATTTGTGAATCTTCACATGCTTCATGCTTTTTGTGTGCCTCCCTAGCCACCTTAAAAACGTGATCTTGGACACTATACCTGTAACGTTCAGCCCAGGAGTTGTAGTGGGATCACAGCTGCGGACTTAGCTTGACACTTGTTTTAGATTGGCTCAGGTCAAGGGTTCACTTTCGCACTCTATATGTTTAGGAGTGATGGTGGAACCCTCTATAACATCATATGCCAACCACAGGCTACAAGAAATGGGAATCAGGTTTAGTGAAGGTAGTGTTCCTTTCCACAAGGATGAGGGTATAACCTCTCAGGATAGTGTTAGGAGTATTATTATGAACAATAAATAGGTTAACCCCGCTATTGGCAGGGGGACAGGTCAGACTATCTGGATAGAATCGCCCAATGCCTCTAACTATTCATATACACTGTAAGCAGTTTGCAATGTTAGTATAATATGCACAGAGTCACAATATACCCCAGCTGACACTTTCTATTGAATAGCCTGAACTGAGGCAGGGTTACTTGCGGTTGAGATGGTTAAGTCCAATGGCTGGTACCAGCTCAGCTGCTCCAGGAAGTTCCAGGGGAGACTCCAGGAATCCAGGAGGTTTCAGAGTGCCCGGCAGATGAGAGAGGAAGACAGGGGGTTGCAGGGAGGGAACTGTGCAGTAGCAGCGGCTGATTAGTGCGGTGCGTCTGAGGTTTGACCTTTGAGCAGGTCGGGTCCTGTAGTGTCAGGTTCGCTGGCGAGTTGCACTGGCTCGACGTTCGCAACACTAGAACGCCGAGCTACTGCAACTCGCGTCATTTTAAGGAGGCGGAGATCGTGAAGTGGGAGGAGTCAAGAGCGCCGGCCGAGGCCGTGTCTCCTAGTGACGTCACGCCGCTGCTTCGAGAGGCCGGCCCGCGGCCCAAAACGCCGGATACGAGAGATCCCGTTACAATACCCCTGTATGGACCACAGCAATTTTTACATTTTAGCTTTAAATCTTTTCATTAGGTAATAAAACTTTGTCATTATCAATGATACTGATGTGAAACATACGCCCTTTTTTTTCCAGGACAAACACATTTTTGCAATTTTATTTGCTATATAATCTAAAGGCAAAAAGCAAAAATGCAACAAAACCAAAAAATGTTTTTTTTTCCAGTTTGACCAGTGTTAAGGTGCCCATACACCTTACGATTATCAGACGAAATTTTTCGTCCAATGATCGAACCGTCGTACGATTTTCGTACAACTGCCCCATCCTGCCCCGATTATCGCAAGGTTCAATTAGCGGTAGTTAAAAAAAACACCTGGACAACTTGCGGTAATTGACCGCAACTATTTTCGTTTGCGCATGCGCAGTGTTAATCGTACGACTTTTGACGGACGGAAACGCCACCAACCATGCGAACATCGTACGATCGACCAAAGTTTTGCTTGACCGTCAAAAGTCATACGATTGTACAGTACTATTGGTCGGGCACTCTATTCACAGGTTACGATTGTCGTACGAAAAGTTTAGTTTTAAAACGAATAGGGGCAAATTCTAAAGAAGTGAATGTGACATTTACTGAACATTTACTGCAGGTGGATAAATCACTAATTTGAAACACATGCACCTAAAGGTGGCCATACACCTTACAACCATCGCACAACCTTGGTTGTGCGATGGTTGTAAGGTGATTAAAAGATTGTACGACCTGCCCTTCTTGGACAGGCATATCGTACTTGCGATCATTGCAAGTCCTCCCCGCTGAGGGGAGGGCTTACAGATGATTGCAATGGTGAGCGGGCAGTGTGTGCTTGGGCACCTCGGGCCGTGCGGCTTTCGTCTTGCGATCGAGCTACCAACCTGACGAAAAGCGTACGATTTTCGCCGGGTTTTCTAGCGTGCTCATAATACAAAAATCGTGCAACCGTACAGTAAATGTGGTCGCATGCTGCCCATACACCTTACGATTATCGTACGATCACGGGATCAAACGGTATGTACGATAATCGTCAGATGTATGGGCAGCTTAATGCCTGGTTCACACCATAGCGTTTTTCTAAAACACAAAAATCAATACATTCCTATGGGGCTCATTCATACCTGCACGTTCGTACCTGTGTGCAAAAACGCAGAACGCTGCAAAAGTACATGCGTCTATTAAAAATTGGACATTTTTGTCCGTGTTTACGAGGTGTGAATGGAGCCAAAAAGCTACACCTGCAGTGTACTTATTTACAGTTTTTATATACACATATTTATAACTATCATTCTATAATTGGTCCGTATATAAGGACCCCAACTTATTCTTCAGTTACAAAGCAGGCTTGTTTCCAAAAGAAAGAAAGGTGTTCTTTAAAAAATGCTTTGTAATTTGTTTGCATTGCTACAAAAACAAACGAACAAACAGAATGAAAACGAAAAGTTTAAATGAATAAAGAATAGCATAAATAATAGCTACAAGGAGGAAGAAAGGGAGAGGTTGATTAAGGGTAAGTGTTACGGAGTTAAATAGGTGCAATATTTGTTAAAGAATATACATTTATTAAGAAATTTGTGTGCTTTATTTAAAGAAGAGGCTGCTCACACAACAAATTAACACTCAATGAATAAGCTGAGGCTATGTTCGTTTTAAATACCCAATTATGCTATAAAAAAAACTTTTTTTTTTTAACATTTGCCTCACTTATGATTGGATATTCAGAATGCACACAGCTTCACCCTATTTCCTATAATTTCCTTTGCTAGGTGAAAAGCCCCTAACCGTTTGGTAAATCAACTTACCATGTGCAGATCAATAGAAAGACCTTGGGCTATGTTCACACCATGTCCGGACCAGATCTGGAACAAATCTGCAAACGCAGTGCATTTTGCCGCCTTTTTACGATGATTTTACTGCGTTCCGGCTTTTTTTTTTAGCTTCAAATTGGCTTTCAGGTGCAGTCCAGTGCGTACTGTGTATTTTGTACGCGTTTTTGACATGTTTTGCATGTTCCAGTAGACATTCAGTATTTTTTCGGCCTGGAACGGAAAGCACTGCAAAGGTGTGAACTGTAGGCCAGAAATCACATAGGGATGCATTTTTGGTCCAGGAGCTAACTCTTCTGGTCTGGACAGAATCTGGACATCTTGTGAACAGGCGCTCAGACCTGAGATAGCTCACAAGAGAAATAAATTAAATGGTGGTTTAGGTTGCACTGACCTTTTCAGGTTATGGTCCGTGTGACCATTACATTTTAATTGTGTGTTTTTGTAGGATTAGTACAGCCATAGATAGCGAACAATACAACCAATATATAGCTATGACTGCATAAGTCATGTGTCACAAACAAGAGATATGTAAGTAGCACTCATGTGCAACGGCATTCCTTGATGTGGTGTAGATATCTTTAGGTATGCCTAAAAAAATTATCTGTAAGATCTTTCAGAAAACTCACTCTCAAGGCAACCCTCTTGATGGAGGTTTGAACTTTTTGCTGCACTGACCAAGATATAAGATGAGTCTACCAATGCGCAGCCAGCCCGCTAACTCAATGTCATGTCATATGGGTTATATGACTTTCAGCACTACTTCTAGATGAGAAATTAGCCATATATTTCTCCTGCTGAGCTCCATCAAGTCAGAACGCAAATGAAAAAAGATAATTCTCTCCTGTCCTCTGAGCATTGGTCAATTTCCTAAAACTGCATGCAGCAATTTTGGAAACTATCACCATTCATTTAAATGTTGATGCAGACCAGCAGGAGAGAGAAATAAGCTCTGTCATATTGCCTTAGTGTACCTGTACAGCAGGAAATAAACCTGGTGTCTCTATGGCAGATTCTGTTGTAATGTGAAGGACAATTATTAAACTTTAAAAATCAAGAAGCTGTTCAGACACAACATTAAAATATCCCTATAATGACTAGGTACACCACCATCTTAGCACATGCCATCTAAGGCTCCATTCACACCAGGGTGGATGCGTTTCAGCGCAGCTTCCATGCAAATTTTAAAAGGGCATTTTTAACCGCGTTTCAGCTCTGAAAATCTATATGGAATTCGCCCTGATCAGCGCGAAAAAATTGCTCAGGGAGCATTTTGGGTGGCAGGCGATTCGGTTCGTGTGGAGCCACATGAACGCATGAAGGTCCCCATAAGATTGTATGGGGTTGTTCATGTCGGCGGTTCAGCGCTG
The DNA here is from genome assembly GCF_000935625.1 of Nanorana parkeri. NCBI lineage: Eukaryota > Metazoa > Chordata > Amphibia > Anura > Dicroglossidae > Nanorana > Nanorana parkeri. The sequence goes on along the minus strand of NW_017306627.1, from coordinate 70,986 downwards.
ACAAATCCGCGCGATCAAGCTGCCCTGGTGTGAACGGGTCCTGATGCTTGATTGTATATCGGTTTCATCTATAATTATTGATCCACAATGATAATTGCCTGTGCGCCATGTACACTTAAATATCCTTGACAACTAAACATAATAAGCACCTACATGAAGAAAACACCCTTTTTTGAGGTTTGAATACTACTTTAAAAGTGTAAGTCTGACCTAAGCTTTTGTTTTAGTTTTGGTTGGAGTACAGAAGTGTTAGTGCCTCTGGCAAGTTTGTCATTTTCCTCTGTGTTCGGGTCATAAAGATTGAAGTGAAAGGAAATTTCCTAAATGGGGACACAGCTGGTACTAAAAACCTTGAAAAGGTCCTATTCCTTCTTCCTTTATAATTCTTTACTGAACAGATTTCCATTCACTTCCTGTACCATTTTATATGACGAGGGGGCAGGAAAAAAATTATCCAAAAAGGGGCACAGACAGTAAGATTTGCCTGGCATTCCACTTTAATAATGGAAAGAAATTGTTATACATTTATTTTTTTACCATGTAAGATTAGAGTGGGGTACCTCTGTCAGGAAATTACTGTTACCCAGGGCTCTGCTGGGGAGTTTTTCCCTCACTTAATGTCACAGTGACAACAGTTTCACCAGACAGGAAGTGACACAAGAGACACAAACACAAATGAGAAACTAACCCTCCCCTAATTTACCTTTAAAGCATTTTTGGTTCTCTGCTTTTCTGTTGGAAAACATCGTTTACTTACCGTCTGGTTAAACAGTTTTCACCGGACCAGTGAGAGTAAAACTTCCTAACAGAGCCCCATAGTAAAAACCTGATAGGGGTTCTACTAATTCCCATGCCATCCAAACTTAAAAAAGTAGACTTACACTTTAAAACATTTAAACATCATTTAAGTTTGCATTAATAAAAAGAGAGTCTAACATTTATTAAAGCAGCCTTTTAATTTTGTAATGGTGTCCAAATAAACAGTATGCATAAATAAGTATGCTGATCAACAGTTCCAAGTTTTATTTTACATTAAATGTAACATTTATCTAAATGTAACAAAAGTGTTGAGATTCAATATATATCAGAGCTAAGGAAGCATTTTCTTCCCAAATTATTAAATATTACATTTGTATTAAAAAAGGAGTGAGTTTTGTTTTCCTCAAGGGTCCAATGTGGCACAGGAGCAATTGGTATTTTGTGTGGTGTCTTTTTTTGGTGCTCGAATCATATATTTTTTTTTTCTTTTTCCTCTTCAGCAGTTGCGTATAAAATACAGAGAGTCACAGACACAATTAACTAAAAAATAAATAAAAGATATACAAAACAGTTACAGTTATTGACACCACGGATCAATGTACCAACTGCATTCCTCAGCCCCGGATGAACAGGCCAAATAGCTTATAAATATTAGGATTAGAAACCATAGAACATATTCAACATGTTACAACTACTCACAGAATACAAGTCACATATCATGCGATAGCCAGTGTTTAAAAAAAAAAAAAAAGGAAAGTAAAAGCATAACTAAGCTCTATAAAACATTAAAATACCTATTCAACACAGTGTATTCTACGAAGTTTGGTTAAAAAAAAGACTGTAAACATTGTTACCTTTAGCTCATGCCTTGGGTGTTCATTACATTTTTGATGTTACTTTCATATCGTAAACCTCATAAAGGCCTGAGCCTGTGTTCCATAGGAGCAACCATTTGTGGGGATACATTAAATATTGCATCCGCCATTTTGTTAGTTTCAACTACGCAGATTCATAATACGTTCTATGTCATACTGCTAAGCAAACTGTATTTTAAGATCCAGACTTCAAAGTGCCTGGCTGAATCAGTTTGGCAGCTTAAGTTATTTTTACAAACTGTATTAACATCAAAAAAGTTATAAACATTGAACTGCCCTTAGTTAACTAACCTTTCCAAATTGTGTGGCTGGACCCCAACGCTCTCACAATTGGGACACTTGAAGAGTCAAATGACTAATTTACAACCATGCGAAAGAAAATACACAGGAATGGAGGACTGCATTTACAGGAAAAGAAATATAAAAAAAAATAATAATAACAAAAGCTATATCAGTCCATTGCTGCCAGCGCTGATGCTTTGCAAGTACAACAGACAAACAACAAGGCTAAACTATAAAATGTCAAAAAATAAGGCCTCTGAAATAAATATTTCCATTCTTTAAAAAAAGATATAATAAAAATGTACATCACATGGTCAATGTAAGTATAAAAAATAAACAAGAAAAAACACTGAGGCTACACCATCCGGGATGAAGCGTCTGAAGTGAAGTGTCCGAGGTTTTGCTTCTGTCGACGTCCCCTGTTGTTTTTCGGACATTTCCTGCAATATAATAGTAAACTTTAGTTTGTGAACACATAATATTATTCTAAGAAGTTTAAGCAAGGAGCACCATAAAGTGGAGGCTTTAGTACACAACCATCCATCAAACCTACTTTGTCTCGCTCTCAATTGAAGGAAAAAAGTGTATGTCGAGGCAAAAACTCTTTTTTTTTTATGCACAGAGTGGGGAAGGATTAAAGCCCCTGTTTGGTTTTTACTGCTAGTTAGGTCTCCATTAAGGTGCCCATACACTCTACAACCCTCGCAAGACTTTTGTCTTGCGAGGGTTGTAAAGTACTTAAAAAAACGTACGATCTGCCCATCTTGGACAGGCAGATCGTACTAGCGATCATCGCAAGCCCGCCCCCCTGAGGGGCGGGCTTGCAATGACTGCAATGAGGGGCAGGCTTGCGGGGACAGCAAACGGGCACACCGGCCCGTTCGTCAGTTGTCGAACAAGCAGGCCACTAACTCGCCGAGAATCGTACGATTCCCGGCGGGTTTTCCAGCCTGCTTGTTCGATGGAAAACGTGCCACCGTACAGTAGAAACGGTCGCACGCCTTCCATACACTGCACGATTCTCGTACGATCGCGGGATTTCCCGCGATTCTCGTACGAGAATCGTGCAGTGTATGGGCACCTTTAGAGAGATTTTCCCTCCTGATAACAGTTTAAACAGACAGGAAGAAAAAAAAAAACTAATTAATTAACAGGAAAATCTGCAAAAGTTTTTATTTCTATCAGTGTTTTTGTTGGACAGTACCGTTCACTTCCTGTTTGGTAAAACACTGGACAGAAAGTGAGGATACATCTCTCTAATAGATGGCTGAACAGCAAAAAAAAACAACCAAATAAACAGGGTTTTAATATAATCCTTTCTCTATCTAAAATCAAAGCTGGCCATACACTGGTAGATTTTCTTACAACCACTCCTTGAAGCATATTAACATTCTATTTTAAAATGAATGGAGTTTGCTGAACGAAAACCCCATTCACTGTTAGAATTTTGTTTAAGAAATCCCTTCATCACTAAGGCTGAAAACAATTGTTGATTTGAAGGGGGCGTGCCCCAGAAACGCATAAACCCGTGGAATACTTGGGGGCAGAGGACGCTGGTGCAACATATCCTTTCCAGTTTGTCTCTGTTAGAGATTTTAAGTTCCCATCGTGTAATACATGCTTTTATTCTACAGATGTTTTGTAAGTGTGATTTATCATTAAACTACAGTTTTACACTATGGAGGCGCCCTTTTTCGTTTTGTATTTCTGCTTCCCCTTGTACCACTGTGTAGCAAACTCCTCTGACAGTGATCTAGAAAATGCAGATTACTGAAAACTGGAAATTGGTTTGAAAGTATTAAACTGACAACTGGAGACAAATTCTCAAGGACATCTTCCAGAAAGCTCGGAAGCTTCTAGAGTTCTAATATGCAAACTTAAACTTCAGTTCCTAAAGTTTATCTTGGGCCTGCTACCTAAAGCTGGCCATACACCTCACAGCAAGTAGTTTTAATGATGGTTGAAAAAGTGCAACAGATTCCCCCATCTACGCTAAAGTTTTTGGGATGGAGGAATCTCCCGCTGGGCCAAACTTCAGTATCTTGCTAGTCGGCCCCGCTGGCTGTCAAAATACCTGATGAATCTGATTGGATGCAGGCATCGTTCAGATATTTTGAGAGCCAGCGGGGCCGACTAGCAAGACACTGAAGCTTGGCTCAGTGGGAGAAAATCTATAGGTGAATGGCCAGCTTAAGACTTCCTGCCAGCTGATAAAGCCAGTTATGAGTGTGGGCCAAGGAGACTCGGAGATTGACTTCAAGGAGATTCGGAGACTCCCAGAGTGCTCTGAAAGTACCTGATGGAAAGTTCAGGCAACTCTAAGCGTCTACATTTTTTACCAGCTACCATTCTATATATTTTTTATAATATATTTAAAAATGAAACCTATGGCTAGAACCACAACCTTCATTAAGTGTAGCCACCTCCCTGTGTCTGTATATACAGCTTTTTTTTTTTCAAACCACCCAGCTTACTCTTCCTGGTCCCTCTGTGGCCTGCCTTTTCCTGCTCTCCTTGCCTCCTTATCACAATCTGTAGCTAATAGGGAGGTGAAAAGGGCTCGAATATACATGGACAAAAGACCATTTTATTGTAGGTCACGTGAGTTAGTGAAATTAATAAATATTAGCAAAGAACCCTGTTTAAACTTTCTGCTGAGCTGCATTAGGCCAATACGAAAATAAGAGGATCACTTGATAAAGTTTCAGTTGGACCTTTTGTAAATACATGAAATGAATCCAAATTATGCAAACATCTTCTTCCACTTCAGATCTATGGTAACTTTAAGCTAGATAATATGTAATATATCCGCATAAGTAATCTCTAAGGACTGCATGTGAGCTATGAAGCTGATTTTTACAGGGTATGATTTTAGCCACTGAAGTGGCTAATGTATGTGTGTACAAGCTTACGCATGTTGCTGAGTAGTTAATCTCTGGGAACAGCTGCTTTAAACTATTCGTTGCTCATTTGCTATGATGCATCTTGTGTTTACTGCTTTGCCATGTACATTTGGATGAATAGCATACACTGCTTTTGTGAATTTACTAACCCAAATGGCAAATCCATAGCCAAAGATAAAGTGTATAGTTTATATATGTTCAGATATATATAGGTAAAGACTTGGAAACTCTGCAACCTATGTTGCCCAACCAATCACAAATTTGGATACCTCAGCAAGTGTTTGTTGCCCATGATGAGACCTCATGATGGCCTCCCCCCATTCCAGGATAAGATGGGGTCACTGAAAGCCTTCCTATACAGTAGGAATGTGCACAGAAGAGTTTATAACATGATGATGTATTCTAGGCATGCACAATGATTTCATCACTAGTCCTGTGTTGTTGTATCAGGGGCCACATATGGTAATGTATGTACTCGCTGGTATTCTTGTAACTACATTAATAAACAGGGGGATGTTTTACATTAGCACTGCACTTAGGCATTTTATATATACGAGCCGTTAGGTGTGAAATCATGATATGCTTATCTCCGAAAACCAGAAAAATACCCCTATTATAACATACCTTGTTATGCACATGACAATAGCAACGATAATGGCAATCTGCACGGCTCCAATGATGGCTGCTATAAGAACATGAGTGAGCTTTTGTCTGCTTGGCACCACATAAAGAATGTTGAAATCTGTCTTATCACAGTATTGGCCTGTGTATCCTGAGTCACACCTGTGAAAAAGGAGCAAAACAGTCATGGCTACATATTAATAGGAAAAGATTACAGTCTTCACTTTTAGTTTCCTCTCCTGGAAAGGTAATAATGCAAAAGTGCAAAAATATTTGAAATCCTGAAAGATCTACCTGCTGCCACAGAATATTATTCTCTGTTTTAAATCATCAGGGGCTCCACATTTATTTTCCAAAAACGTTCAGCATCACTGCCTTAGCCAAAATAAGGAAACATTGTATTTTCTCTTTATTTATTTTTTACTTTATCACTTGTTTATTTTTATTTATTTGTTTTTTTACTTTTTAAAAATTTTAGTGTTGACATGGAGCAGAGCGGAGAATGGACGTTCTCCGCTCTGCTCCCCCTGAACTACTTTGAAGTGATCCAGGGGACCCCCGAAAACCACGGCAGGGAGAGAGGCAGCCGGCGGAGAGAAGGACCATTGGGCTGGTGGACGGACTTGCAGGCTGCATACAAGTGATCACTGGTACTAAATTATCAGAGGCTTCCCCTCTGTACATTTAGCCCTGTTTGCCTGAAGCAGGGATAAATGTTGAAAAAACTACCCATACAGTGCCTGGAACTGTCTGTGCAGGGTGTCGGGTGATACAAATTTGACACCCCTGCCTAGGCTCATGTCCCACCAGAGGGGCATCTGCGGCACAAGTGCTATAGGTTCCCCGCCGCTGCGCTAGAGGACCCAATACAGTCATGAGCAAGTCCTTATAAATATATCTATCATAGCTATAATGTGAACATATAAATGCATCACCCAGGCTGCATATATTAAGTATATAAAAAAGTCTCTATACGTTACTATGAATTGAAGGGGAATCCTGATGTATTGGTGACATTGGGGAAAACTAGGGTAAATAATGGATGACACAGTTCACACAATGAAAATGATGTTAGTCACAGACCCCATAACAATCACAGACTCATAAAAGGAATGTACTGTACACTGTGTTTATATAAGTTGTGTTTATGTAATCCATTTGGTTTTTACATTTGTATGGATCATGATGATCACAGGACATCATTGATCTTTTCAATGTATTATTAAATAAGTCTTTTAAATCAAACCTATGTCAGTAAACACATGAAACATACAAAAACTCAGTTTTATTAGCTGTTTTAGGGTTATATAGGTTCTCATGTGTAGAATTCTTGCAAAGATAACTTAACTTAGGCAAATATAAATATTAATGATTATTTATGAGGTTGTATAGAAGATTCTCTTTGTGAGACTTGCATCAGAAGGCACAGTAATTACTTCCCAACAATCACTGGAAAACTGTTCTGTGAGCAGATTAATCAAAATTTGACATTCTTTTTGGCAATCATGGGTGCTACGTCCTCGGACTAAAGAGGAGAGGGACCTTCCGGCTTGTTATAAGTGCTCAGTTCAAAAGCCTGCATCTCTGATGGTATGGGGGTGCATTAGTGTGTATGGAATGGGCAGCTTGCACATCTGGAAAAGCAACATCAGTTCTGAAAGATATATCCAGGTTTTAGAGCAGCATACGCTCCCATCCATAAAATGTATTTTTCAGGGAAGGCCTTGTATATTACATCCGGACAATTCTAAACTGCATACTGCATCTATGACAACAGCATGGCTTCGTAGTAGAAGAGTCTGGATGCTTAACTGCCCTGCCTGCAGTCCAGACTTTTCGCCAATTGACAATTTGGCGCATCTTGAAACGAAAAATACAACAAGAAGACCCAGGATTGTTGAGCAGTTCGAATCCGATATCAGGCCAGAATGGCACAACATTCCTCTCCCAAAACTCCAGCAACTGGTCTCCCCAGCTCTGAGGCGTTTACAAAGTGTTGGTAAAAGAAGGGGAGATGCTACACCCTGATAAACATGGCCCTGTCCCAACTTTTTTTGAAACGTCATCAATTTCAAAATTCCTTATTTTTTTTCTTAAAATGGTAAATTCTCTCAGCTCAAACATTTCATGTTTTCTATTGTGAATAAAATATGGGTTTATGAGATGTGCAGATCAATGCATTCTGTATTTATGTAGATTTTACACAGCATCCCAACTTCTTTGGAATTGGGGTTATAGTTCTACGTAGTCGGTTACTATAGTATACAGTAGCTTAGTATAAAATGATAGTTATAGTTTCTCATACTGTATCTGAGAAAGATTGGTAGCAATTTACCACCAGAATTCCTAGTTTTAAACAATTGCCTTGGCCAAGCCAAATGATGCAGTCATGTTGCCAAAGATATACAGGAGGGAATTTATCAAAACTGGAGCAGACAAAATCTGGAGCAGCTGTGAACGTCAAATAATCAGCTTCCCTCTTTCATTTTTAAATCTTAACTGAACAAACTGAAGAGAGAAGCTGATTGGTTGCCAGGGGCAACTGCATCAGATTTTGATAAATTCCCTTCACAGTAACTTCAAAAATGCTGAATTAACATATAATTGAAAATGACATGCATATGATATAACACCTGCCACGCGTTGCTCCAAGCATAGCCAGAACAGCAGAACTTAGATGTAGATCTAGGCTCATTGCAAGCCTCAATATAGTCAAATGGAGAAAAAGGGAAGATCACACTGTATTCACTAAAAAGTCTGTATCTTTTTCCAGATTAGCAAAGGACACAAGATAAAAGTCTGAGGTATTTCCTGCTGTTCTCAGTGCTTTGTCACAGACCCCCAATTGAGAGTGACACCTGTGTTATAGCCTTGTGGAAAGACCACAATTGAGAGTGACACTTGTGTTATAGCCTGGTGAAAAGGTGTAGAGACCCAAACTACTACAAGCAGTTCTTGAAATGGAAGCTTATACTGTTAGAACAAGCCAGTGAGTAATTCAATATACAAATGCCTACTCCAATCAAAAAATATCAGTTTTGTATAGAGCTTACCTTATTTACCTTAAATCTATTTCTAAAGTATTCTAAATGTATCAGATTTGTCAGAACACAAGGGCAACAAACCTCAAATAACATAACTTCTAGATGATACCACATGAAATCTGAAACTTCCCTCATATGGTTGTCAAAATTCCACAACACAGTCAGTAACAACTGACTGTGCTTCCTTTACCCAACTTGACCTTGCCTGCACTAGTCATTAAACCCTACTGTTTGGTACCTTGAATTACTGATTCATTTGCGAGACATCTGAAACCTTTTATGCTTCTCTCTGTTCCTAAGATCCTCAATATGCTACTGTGATTATGCAACAATTACATGATATATGGCTCTATATATAGTACAGTGCATAGTGTGCTTGAAATATAAGTAACTAGACATTTATACGTGTTGCTTATGAGAACAAGTAAATCTTAATATTCAGGTAAATAGTTTCTAATATATCTGTTCATTTTACTAAATTCTCACATATTTCTCACATAATGGAAATTATTTTACTGTTAAATACAGAGTATAAATGCCAGCTATCTGATGTTAGAATTTCAATGGACAGTCTGGAATATCTAAAGATGTTACCACACTAGATAAAAAACTGTATCTGAGACTGTACCTGCTCTATGATGAGCTAATGTATCATTGAGGTCAGTTCTGGCTTGGCATGATGGCATCTTCGTCTTACCTGCGTACATGCAAAACCAAGTTATGTAACCTTCCCTAGGGTCACAGGGAACTAGGGTCAAAACTAGGGTCATGTTAAAGCTTACCAAATACATGTTCATGGGTTTTCTAATCACTTTAGTACAATAGGGCTGAATTTTGCAGTGGGCCACCAAAGCCATGCCCTAAGGCAGGGGTGTCAAACTAAATTTAATCCTGGGCCGCATTATCATTATGGTTTCCCTCAAAGGTATCTGTAAGACTATGGAAATGTATCTAATCTTTATCATAATTGCCTCTGCATTCGATTATCACTGGTTTTAGTAATAACTTAATACCTAGATCTGAAAGTAGAAGTCTAGGAAATGGCCTGGTGGGCTGGATTCGGCCCCTGGGTCTTGAGTTTGACACATGTGCCCTAAGGCATCACGACAGGTGTGGACGCTTGTCCAGCACTTTTCCTGCAACCCTTTTTGCCAAAGCTATGTATTTATAGGCTCCAAGATCCTTTAACCAAACAACTACTTGATCAACCCCTTAGTAGGCATTATTAGAGGTGTCATGCTGCCAATAATGCTGCAAATGCAGTGCCCATGCTTTCCTAAGTGATCCCCCTATCCCTGGCGTACAGTGTCAATCCAGTACTGACTATGTGTCTGCGAAAAGGTATCTGGTTGTTTGTGGACCATATGGTGGATTCAGATTGTGTCAGTACATAATTAATGCTCTCTCTGCAGACATGTTACTAGTTGTGATTTAGTACATTCAGTTTTAATTCAACTTCTATAAGTATGATCATAACCTTGCAATTTGTAATACTGTAGTTCTTGATAAATTCGTTTTGGTGCTTTATATGTTGGGGAAGGGGAGGTGACACAATATGGGGGTGGTGGTATTAGGTATCCTGCCTAGTGGAGAAAAAAAATATATAAATCTAGCCCTGGCCATTAGTGGGACCAATATAACATTTAGTTGGGAAATGAGACTTCTAAATCTGGAATTTTAGAGCAGCACCTGGTTACTGCAAATAATACACATGAAAACTCTTCATTTTTTATATCTGCATTTACTTCTACTCTTTAAATTTACATTAATCAATCAATTCACTTTAAAGAGGAGACATTTTTCTTTCAGGCAGGTCCCATATTTTCACGGTGGATGAAATGCCAACCATTTTAAGACCTTTGTTTTCCCAGGCTTCTTTGCTGTGATCTGTTGAAAAGCTCAGAGGAAATGCCATCTTTGATTGAAAAGTTACTTTGTGTTCAAGAGTTGCTCCAGCATAGCCACAAGCTTGAGAACACTCCATGTAAACCTTTAAATCGTTGTAGAAATGCAAATCTAAAAACATTAAAAATATCTTAAGGATAGTTGGTTGTTTCTTTCAACAGTTGACACGGTTCCTCTTCAAATGCTCTTATGCAGGTGGTGGGGGAAGAGGGAGCGAGTGCGAGAAGCATACACAACCTGACAGGTGACAGGATGGTAGGCTGTGGGGGGTCTTAAGTGGAGACAGGTCTGCTTTACGGGCTTTCACATTTTTCCAACTCTTCACTTTTTTTTACTTAGCTAAGTGCATCTTACAGATAACTACTGGGGAAAGTTTATGTTCTAGGAAAGACGTGAGTGACAGTCTATATATTATTTTGAGATGAAGTGGAAAAGTCAAATGAAAATCGGAAAAAATTGATTGAAAGCAAGCTCATGTTTATTTCAAATGCATTTTTATTAGAAACATCATAGTCTGAATTATTTATCACCACTTCCAGAGACAGTATATTTATTTAGATATTTTGGCTGTGTATTAAATGTATTTTATAGTACATCTTAATCAAAACAGCCCCTTTAGAAATGAAAGTTAAGGCTTACCAGGTCTGGGATGCTCTACCCTGAAGGCCCTTTTTTTTTACTGCTAAAGGAATGCAAATAGATTTATTTCTATAACTTATATTAAAATGACAATATCATACAGTGGTGTTTTTTTTTTATCAGGCTATGAGATAAGAACAATGCAAAATTCAATTTTGGTAGGGCTTTTTTTTTTCTAACTTGCAAATATTGCGGGAATTTACTGGAGCAGACAAAATCTTGTGCATGGCAACCAATCAGCTTCTAGCTTTCATTTCAAAGCTTAGAGAACTATGACCAAACCTTTTTTGGCCGTAGTTCTCTTTAGGGTTTACAGGACATTTACTAATGTGACCCAAAACTCAGCATATAGTGAATAAAAGTGCACTAACTAAATTACTGCGTTTTAGTACGTTACAACTGACTACTGTAAAGGCCATTTTTTAAAAAACATGCAAAAGATGTAGCAAACAGGATTTTTCAGAAACGCAACAGACTGTTCTGTAATGCAATACTAGGGCCGTCTTTAATATTGATTGGACCCCGGGCAAACATGCAATATTGCCCACTATATGCTGACAGAGCAGAGCCACGCTGCAGCTGGGATGGATCCAAAAAATATTGTCCAGATCCACCCCACCACCTGATTGACAGCTGACTCTACCTCTCTAGAGGTTGTGTCCGCCCCATCCATCCCTCCAGTCAGCGTTGGAGGATCAGAGAGGGGAGGGGGGTATTCCTGCGAGGAGCCGTGACCGACAGTCACCGCTCTCTGCAGAGAGAGTGAGTGCAGGAACTGAGTGATCAGCGGTATATGATCGCTCAGTTCTCGATCAAGAGAGCCAACCTGCGGTAGCTTCAGTAACTAGGGGAAGAGCGCATTTCACTCTCCCCATAATTCTACTTTCATGGTAAATGTGGATAATTCGCCACCTACCACTTCCACTGCATAGAATAGCAACAATAATAATAATGACACCTGAGCATGTCCCCTGGTGTCTATTATTATTATGCCCCCCCCCCGTGTCATTATTATTATGTCCCCTGGTGTCATTATTATTATGTCCCCCTGGTGTCATTATTATTATGTCCCCCTGGTGTCATTATAATTATTATGTCCCCTGGTGTTATTATCCCCGGACATAACAATAATGACACCAGGGGATGGACATAACAATAATGACACCAGGGGATGGACATAACAATAATGACACCAGGGGATGGACATAACAATAATGACACCAGGGGATGGACATAACAATAATGACACCAGGGGATGGACATAACAATAATGACACCAGGGGATGGACATAACAATAATGACACCAGGGGATGGACATAACAATAATGACACCAGGGGATGGACATAACAATAATGACACTGGGGACGGACATAACAATAATGACACCAGGGGACGGAGATAACAATCATGACACGGGGGGACATAATAATAATGACACCAGGGGGACATAATAATAATAATGACACTGGGGGGACATAATAATAATGACATGGGGGGGACATAATAATGCCACCAGGGGGACATGCTCAGGTGTCATTATTATTTTTATACAGCATTACATCATAGCCCAGCAGTGCCACACCTAAGCCGACCACCCCGCGTCCCCTTTCTCCCCCCCACCCAATAGAAGCCCAACCCAGCAGTCATGTGCACTCACCGTGGACAGGGGGAGGATGAGACTGCAGCCATGGAGGGAGGAGGGCAGGACCATGTAGCCTGGTGTGCAAAATCGATCTTCCTCCTCTACTGAGTGGGAGGTGACATCCCGGGCTGCAGAGATCTTTGCTGCACATAGGGAGTGGGACAGGAGGCTGCTGCCCTCTAGCGTCGGAAAGCGGTAGTGCACACTAGACGGCTGGTACAGAAACGTTTCAAACTTTCACCAGCTCTAGTTTATGGGGTGCAGAGCCCCACAACAATGCCTTAAAGTGCCCCTTTTCCCTGCCTTGAAGACGGCCCTGTGCAATACACTGATATGAAGAACTTCATAGACTATAATGGAAACTATTATCTTTTGAGGGCACTGTGAATGTGCATTTTACAGCAGGTAAAACACAATACTGTGAATGGGCTGCAAGGACCTGTGTCGTCCAGCTTCTGACTTTGACCAGTAGGCACTTGCATTTTTCTTTTTACATCAGTTTAAGGCACTTCTGATATCATTCACAATTCATTGGCAGGTGTATTTGACCTGCAGTTCATCTCCTTTGTCCTGTATCTTACCTGCTTCCCACAGACATGCATAGGGAGAGAAGCAGCTCAATTGCAAGCTAAAGCCCACAGCACAAGCAGGGCTGGATTTCACACAAGGCCAGCCAAGGTCGGGCCTTGGGGCAGCAGGGAGTAGAGGGGCAGCAGGGATGTGGAATTCCTATCTCTCGATGCCCGGGACATGCAGTTCTGGGCGCCGTGCGGGTAGTTGTTTTCTACATTTAGCCCTGCTTTGGGCAAGCAGAGCTAAATGTACAGCAGGGAAGTCGCCGCTTGTTTTGTACAAGTGATATCGGCGGTGCCATCGAGGTCACTTGCATGTAGCCTGCAGGTCTGCCATTCTCCATGGGGGGTTTGGCAGGTAGGGGGGCGCATTGGGGAACCTGGCCTTGGGGCAGCAGAGAGAGTAAATCTGGCCCTGAGCACAAGTCCTAACTCTGTTCAAATCTCATGAAGCAACATTACATCTAAATCGAAGGGGAGTAATCAGTTCAGTTTTATCTGACACAGTGAACGGTAAAAACTCTATTTAAAAATAAAACTAAATTAAGAAGGTTCCTGATATATATGCAAATTATTCATATTTACTGTGCATTCTAAATGGCAATGTTTTTATATTGTGCAGATGCCGCAATAGGTCTCTTTAAGCTTTACAATGGTGAAATAAAGCCTGCATAAAATCGTCCATGTCAAAAATCAAATACGAATGATTTTACCATGCAGTTTTATTCCACTAAATAAAAGTAAGTGCTGTATATCTGGTGCATGTTTTCTTTGGAATGATGGACTGTTCAGAGCAGCAGTGAGATGTGAAAAGTGATTACTTCTAGAGCAACTGGCATTGTGGATTATACCCTTTAAAAAACATATCTGCAGGTACAGATCTCAAAATCTGACAACCATGAAACTTGAACGAGGTGTCCAAGCGAGAAGAGAGGTA
>NW_017306627.1:37767-56775 GCF_000935625.1 Nanorana parkeri | reverse complement strand
GGGGGTCATAACTCACATCACGGAACTCACGGAAAAGATCTTGGCTTGCAGTTTTATGGATAGTAAAGTCAGCACAATCAGAATCAGCTTCTAATTCAGCTATAATTAGAAGATGATGATGATGACATTAAAGCACACAACGCTGATGAGGGTTGTAAAGGCCTGCATGCATAGATGCTGCAAGCTAACAGAGACACACAATAAAAATCACCTACGAAATCCTAAATCCATGTTTGTTCAACTCAAATAAGACATGCATTTAAGAAGGGATTATGATATGTTTGAGATTAGCTGATGGTATTCTGCATTGTTGTGTAATGTATTGCTGGGAATTGTAGTTCTCTAAAGCCAATGCCATTCTGCAATGCTGTACAATGTATTTCTGAGTTAGTGGCAGAACTACCAGGGTCGCAGCAGTCATGCACAGCCCTGACGAGGCATCCCTCCACTACCAGTGTGCTTTACATTTCCTAAACCGATAAATACATTCACACTACTGTTACATGGATGGCAAAAGTGGCAGACGGGCGGGGAGAAGGCGGGGGAAGAGGCAAAGCGGGAGGGGGGGTCAAGTTGGCGCACCATGGGCCTCTGGGTTGTACTTGCCCCCTGGGCTAAAAGTTGCCAGTCAGCCCCTGCTGCATATAAGCATATTGAATCTCATCACCATGCCAGCCCAAAAACATTTAAGCAGCAAGACTTGCATGGAGCAACCCAGAGCTACTGTACAATGTGCAGAAGAAAAGTTCTGGTGTTCAGTGTGTGCTCTAAGATTGTGGAAGAGAAAAAAAGAGACAGAAAGAAGACATTGCTAGGTGCCTGAATATTAGTCTTTGGCCATTTACACATTTTTTTACTCATATGTATAGTTTTAGTAGCCTAAGCATTTGACCTCTGCTCAGTATGGTTGTTTTTGGCTTACAATGTAATGTCAATGACAACGAACAGGTGTGCTCTGGATGACAGTAAACATTGATCAGGTGGAAATAAATTTTGTCTCAATCACCATAGTTCACCCCTGAGATAAGTGATGAAAGCAATACCTGCCTATGCTGCTATCCCACCAAAACACAGTAACTATAGGGAACTGTCCTTTCTGGCCATTTTTTTAAACCCCTGTGTGGCTCAATTACCTTGGAACAGTTACACCAAAATAGGGATACTTGTACGGAAAGCTTCTATAAGGTGTTTACTGTATTATAGGGATGCCCAACACTTTAGACTTATTTTTGTACCATTTTGCAGTACTGGGGTATACATCACACATTCTTATTAGGGTGAGCAGAGTGTATGATTTTTCATCTTAACTTACCGACATGATACTTTCTGGGTTGAATAGCTGAATTCACATGTTCCATGTACACAGTATCCAACATAGTTTTCAGAACATGGCATGTAATTGCCCACATAATCATCTTCTCTCTGATCACCGGAATCTTTAAAGAGAAATATAAGCACATTTGGTTTTAATAACAAATTGGTATCACTTCGATATGCATTTTTGCTCTTGCAGAAGTCAAAAAGGCACATGCTCACTTTTGTAGCGTCCCCCAGGCCCATGTTGTAAATCCAAACAGCATGCTTTACTCCCCCCACCCTCCAAATAGTACCCCCCATTCCTGAACTTTTGCACACCAGCTCTTTAGATGCAGAGTTCTCTAAGAAAGCTCCATCCTGTCTGGCACTCCCAGACATTCTCTGGCTCTGTGATGTCACTTTACCTATGCTGCCACTCTATACTGAGTGTTCCTGTTCATTCATAACTTGTGGAGATGTAGATCATTCCCATTCAACCATAATTTGGGGCACAGTAAACATACTATGTCCTGAATTATTTACAAACACTCAGCGATCACTGATCGCTGAGCACTTTTACCCACTCTCCATCCTGACTCGCTTTTCACAGGAGGCTGAGCGAGCGGTGCGGGGAGTTCAATCTCCTCTGACAGCTGGCTCCTCCTCCGCAACTCCAGCCACCTGTGACAGCTGTCTCCGCCCCACACCGCCGCTCTCCTGAACAGGAAGCTGAACGGGCCGGTGCTGGAGGAAAGCTCAGCCTCCTGTGACAGCAATGACAGCTGTCACCGCCCACACACCACTCTCCTCATCTGTCACAGGAGGCTGAGCGGGGCAGGAGGAGAGTTGGGCCACTTGTGCCACACTGGCCGCTTACACTGCTCTCCCCTCCTGCACCGCTCTGCCTCCTGTGACAGGTTCTCTCCTCCCTGCTCCCCTGCCCCACAAGTACCCGCCCAAATACTCTGTATCGGTGCATCCCTAATCAAAACCGTATTTGACTGTGCTAAATAGTGCTTCTCATTGGTCAACGTGGTCACCTGACCACACTGACCAATGAGTGGTTGCAATTTGCGAGCTAAATTCAAAATGCATAGGGCAGGACTGCGCTGGACAGCAGTACGAGGTACAGATTTTACATCCGTACTGGCGGAGAGTAAGGACTGTTCGCCGAAGAAAAGTATATCCGAGGGCGGGGGTGTTGGGAGAGACGGGGCCCGATTTGATTGGGTAATTCCATTCTCCCATATTACCTGGGAAAGTGAATTTACCCTTTAATGCACATTGTGCGTGTGGGAGAGTTCTGCTGCCTCGCTACCACAATACGGCACAGTGAAATGGCGGCAGCACTCAACGCACACACACAATGTCCTATGCGTGCGTTTATTTGCATGCAGACGGCAGGGGCAGCAGGATTGGTTTTAATTTTTTTAATTTAATTTTTTACTTTATCACTTTTATTTTTAAAATTTTTATATATTTTATTGTTTACTTTTTTATAACTTTTTTATTATTTATAACTTTTTTTTCACTTAATTTTATTCCTGTCACATATGGGCTTACAAGCCTCATTGTGATAGTTTGGAGGTGACAGGCTCTCTTTATGGAACCTGCCCTCCAATACAGAACGATCGTTCTGTGCATTTCCAGGTGGCGATGTGATGACAGCCCCACGGTCTCAAGAGATCACACAGAGCAGACAAAGTACGGACATTCTTCATCTGCTCTACACTCTATGCTGAGCTTATGTGCCATGGTCCCGGGTTCCCCAGAGAAGCTGCTCGTTTGATAGAAGTGATCTGATCAGATCACTTGTAGAAAACGAGCGGCGTCTCCCCGCTGTACATTTAGCTCTGCTTGTCCGAAGCAGGGCTAAATGTACAAAAAACTACTCGCCCGGCTCCCGAAACTGCATGTCCCGGGCATCGGGCGATATGAATTCCAAATACTGCAATCATCAAACAAGAACATGCAGAAAAAAATATATCATTCACTGCTAAATCTATGGTGGTCTGTATCAATTAGTAAAAAAGTCAATACCTTTCACCTCTGGCCGGTACTGTAAACCATCATCTTTCTTTCCAGCTGGGATTGTGTCATCTGTTGCTGAACAAAGAATAGAAGTGTAAGTGTTGGTCATACCAAGAAACCTATGTGTGAGCTATCAAACTAGAATGTTAAATAATCTGGAAATGAACACTCAGAATACTGTTAAAGTCTGAAAATCGCTACTTCCCGGTACAGCAGCTGAAATTCCATGTGTCCATGTTTATGGACTGGTATTACTTAGACATTTTTTCATATTTTTCATTCATTAAAAAAGTAGAATATTGGTTCAAACTGATCAGTTCAACAAGCAGTATCACGGCTTAACCACTTTGATTTTGTCCTGCACAGATACGACTCCCAAAAATGACACCTCTGGGTTCTGGTGCTCCTGAAATACAGCATTAGTGGGACCCATAAAGTGCCACCCATGAGCACAATCTACTCAGTGGGCCTGATTATCTAAAGAATATTCAAAAGACATCAGTGAACTTGCAAACCCACAAAGCGAAGGCTCAAATTATCTTCTACACGCATGCTATGCTCTCACTGACAGTGAAGTAGCCATAGAGCACAATTTGTGAGGGTATCAGTTACAATACTTTGAACATGTGTGTACACTTTACCAGGTAGTTTAGGTGTTCATGTTAGCACACACACACACGTGAAGCCACAACACAAGCATGCTTATAATTAAGGTGATTTCTCCCTGCTCTTGTGTAATTTATTTGAATAAATCATACCCAGTGTATTCCAAAGAAAATACATTTTCCATATGAGTGGATTTCTGTTTTAAATATGCAAGAAATGTCTAATACTGGCCTGCATCCCCCTTGCAAGCACAGTAAAAATATATATTTTTCTTTTTTAGATTTAATATGCTATTCTGTGTTCCCTCTCAAAGTAATCCATATTATGACTGCACAGTACAGTGTATTGTATTTGACTAAAGCTAGTAACATTCCTATTTTTTAGCAATAAATTAGGGCTGTGTAAATTAACGATTAATTTCTCGAGTTAATCGAAATTAATCGATGAAAAAGAATTTCGATTAATCGAACACGAAAATTTTACTCAGTAACAGCCCTACAATAAATACAAATATATAAGTAGCTCTAGTTTCATATTACAGAACATCTAAAAATGCAGTTTTACTTTCTAGGCATTCTGTTATTTATCTGGGCTCTTACAGTTGACATGCATGGGTTTGTTACATTTTGGCATGCACTTTACATTATACTCATGCTTAAACACAATCATGTTAAAAACTGTTCGTCTGTTAACATTCTAATGTTCTGAACAGCTACAGGTTGTTTTCATCCCTACCGATCATAATTTGCCCACATAGGATCCTGTTTTGTAAATCACAAATTCTTAGGCTACATATCACTAGTCAATACTTCTGAAACTGATTTGATCCAACAATTCAAACTGAGCTTATCATACTAAATACAAGTCTACCTGTACAGCTTCCAAGGTGTTTGACGTCGATCTGTTCTTGTTTCAGACAGGATGCCTCTCGAACCATACATGGGTTGGAGTATGAGTTTCCATCAGAGGCACAGACCGGATTAAAATTATGCCCACTGCAGTCTATATTACACACGCACCTATTGGAGGTAAGAAAGAGTGCAGAAAATGTAAAATGCTTGAAAAATTATGATCAATGTAACGGTAAGAGAAAACTAGCATGCTTTCTTACTGACTAAACATTTTACCTTCAAGCTTGCTGTCAAGTAAGTTATTTGTGATTTTCAATTTTTTTCTTGCTTGATGTACCTTATTTTATGATTATGTCATACACAGATTTATTGGTTCTCCATCTAGGGACTTAATGTATCAGCATCCACACTAAATGACTGTGAGAATGATTATTATAGGATAAGCCACCTAATATGGTATTGCTTTCCCTGAAATTATATTAACAACACACTGCAAGAGGCGCAACATGTGCAAATACTAATGGCCACATATAGATAAAACCATATAAAGAAACAAGGTTTTAAAAAAGTGAAAACCCGACTTTAGCCTAGTATTACTTGAATACAGAAAGAAAGGGTTTAACTTCTTTTAGGTTGAAATGGTTGTCCGCAAATTCAATGGGGAGGCAATGCTATGCAGACCATTGCCTCAGAAGTCAAAAGTGACAAAATGCATCAGGTGGGCGGATCCATGTGAGCATTACGATCATAGAGACAGGAACTCCAGTGGACATAATCTATGTGCAATTGCCTTATTTTAATTGTAAGTACATTTTAATGATTTTAAATACATTTATTCTAACATATACCCCAATATACCCCAATTTATTGTCCAATCAGAAAACGAGGGAGAGGATGCGGTTCTATATGGAGCGAATCCTTTTCGCCCCACGTTCGGGACATGCAGTTTCGGGCGCCGGGCGAGTAGTTTTTTTTTACATTCAGCCCTGCTCCGGACAAGGCAGGGCTAAATGTACAGCGTGGGCCCGCCGCTCGATTTGATACAAGTGATCTATTCCGATCACTTGTAACTAATCGAGCGGCGGGGATCGTGTCCGGGGCCCCCCACCGTGGTTTTTCGGGGTCCCTCACTCCTCTGGGGGACCCGTGACCTTCGGCATATGAGTTCACCATAGAGCCCCTAGTGCAGATGAAGAACGTCCGTTCTTCGTCTGCTCTGTGTGATCACTGAGACAGGTGGCGCTGTAATCACAGCGCCACCTGTCTCAACTGTCACTAACTGCAGCTGCTCTCAAATAATTTTTCTCACATTTTAGAAATATATTTTGAGTTTGTTGAAGCGCAGTGCTATTTTTCTCTTTTCCTATAATGGGGAACCTTAAAAGAGAACTGTGGCTCAACCTTTTTTGTCCTTAGTTCCCTTTAGGGTACAGGAGGACATTTACTTTGCCCTCCTGTGACCCAAAACTCAGCATATAGTGGGCTATTGCCTGCTATATGCTGACAGCGCAGAGCCGCGGTGGTGATTGACAGCTAGAAGCAGAGCCAGCTGTGCCCGCCACCTCCCCCGTCCATCCCTCCAGTTAGCGGTGACTGGCAGTCACTGCTCTCTGCAAGGAGACGATCAGGAACTGAGCAATCAGCGGTATGTGATCGCATAGTTCTTGATCTATAGAGCAGATGTTTGACAGCTTCAGTGTCACATGTCGGCTCTAAATATGGGGATGAGTTTATTTCACTCTCCCCATAATTTTCCTTTAAAAATGTTAACTTTTATGCACATATAAAAAGGTCAAATGTAAAAAAATAAACAAATAAAATATTTATACATACAGCTGATATCACTATCCCAGTTCAGCAGCATGCAGAGGAATAGCAATTAGCACTTAGATGAAGGAGCAGCTTAAAGATTAAAATATCACTTCACTCTGCTCTTTCCTCTTTTTTGGAAGTTCTAATACCAGGCTGGGGCAGGTATTAAACCAGACTGTATTGCTTCACTATAGTGTGGTCTACATAGTGGTCTCAGGTAGCGCGATACTTGGCTGTGCTGTCTTGCACAGTCTTAAACAGAGCTATTTTTGTCAGGTAAGCACTACTTATAAATGTTTTTCAGCTCTCTATTTAGCTGATTGTCTGCAGTTTGGCTTTAAATATAGTAGTTTTGTACTTTTGAACTACCGTAGTTTCAGAAGAATCCAGCAGGATGTTGGACAATTTTTGGTAACCATACACAGTTTGAGCCTGTGATGCACTTACTGCAAAGTCCCTGGTTATTGTCTACAATGCATTCACTATGCTTTGCTTATCCACAAAAAATAGATGTCAAACTACTATGATAGCACCTGCTTATGTAAAAAGCAAACAGGATTGTAAAGGAAGACAGAAAATAAAGTATTTAAGTAGTCACAAGAAAAATAAATTAAAACTTTGTTTAAAAAGAGAATTGTGCGTGATGTGTAGCATTGGGGTATGAGTTTAGTTTTCTGGGGCATTCATGTTATCCTAGACTTGAGGGAAGAGAACAAAAGTTGCCTTAACTGGACGATTTGGAGAGAGTAACCATTATAAATTATATTTAGATACTGGTTTACAATTTTGTGTTTCAAGAAACAAGCACAATACATGCTCTGTTATGGAATATAGTCAGTAAATTGTTCTATCCGATCTACCTTGTATAACCCTAATTTTTCAACCTAAGTAGAACACAAGCAAAATAATCACAGCCATATATTTAAACCTTGTGGAATATATGGCCTGGTACTTCAGCGTTCAGGTTAATAAGTTATTTGCTGATAGTCGTTTCTCTTAGCTCAGTGAGGATATTTCAGAGCTTCTTTTCAGTGCATTGATGTCAGAATGAGCTACTTCAAGGTCCTAACCCTCTGAGCAAACACAACACTGCAAAACCATTACTGCAGGGGAAACATCAAGCTTACATGGAATGCCATTACATGAGCTTTCAGTAATCACAGTCTCCCTTGAAAAAACTACGTGGGATGAAAATAAATTTGCATAGGGCTATTGACAAACTTGGTCATTTGTTTTTATTTTTGTTTCGATATGGTATAAGTGTGAGTTTTGCTTTCAACAAAATACACCCCTTCCCTGGGGGTGTTCCACCTGTGTATCTGAACTCAGTCAGAAAAAGCCTGTCATTAGGTCCTGCTGCCTTTTACCAGCCAAGATGGGATGATCCTTCTCCACCACTGATGTTGCAAGCTTGTGAGATAACGTTTATGTTGAGTTAATTTGATGGGTTTGTACCCAACAACTTGCCAATAGTTTACTGCAGGAAGGGTGCAGCAGCTCCTCACAGCTGACTCTCAGGCTATCATATTTATTCCAGTGCTTGTGATCATTCTCATAATACAAGTCTGCTTGTGGGAGGAGTTCCGCTTTAATTAGAGTAGTTGAATACTTTGATTAACTTAATTAAATTCATGCTTCCAGACATCTCAAATCAACTGGCAGGTAAAGTGGGGTCAGTGATTAAAACAATCATATAAAACTAATTTTACACTTGGATTAGATTTTTAGCTCAGCATACTTCTGGATACTAATAAACCCAAATGCCTAATTTATGACTCCAGTCAACACTAAACAATAAGCAAATTAACACATTTGGAAAAAAGGGTATATCAAGAGCTAAACAGGTTCAGGCTTCAATAACAGGTTTCACTGCTTGTATTTCAAGATACAAAATATCCATACATAGCATTACTGATAACAATTATCACTTTATTGTATTCTATATAATTATTAGTTTATTATTTCCTATAATATAGTGGATTACTGTACCTAACAATTATACTGGGAATAATGTGCTAGCATTTTCTGTTTGCTTTTAGATTTTCTTGAGTAAAAAATAATCTCTGTTTAATTTGGAGGATAAAAATGTGTATTTGTTTGATACATGGGATGTACTTGTTTGATTATTTACAAAAGCAGCATGAGCTTCGGCTGACTGCTACAACCTGCCAGGCTCAACAGTGAATATTAATACGATTGGTGGATATGAACAAAGTTGAAGGTTGACAGGGTTATTCACAAAACGGTCAAGAGTTTGGAGAAGGCAGGAGAAGTGAACAAGTGAACAATCTAGACCAACTGTTTTAATAATTTATCACAATGAAAAGGCCAACAGGATCAATTAAGAAAAGCGGTGAAAGAAACAGGCATTAAAAAGCTAATAGTGGAGCCAACTGCATGGATTTAGGGCCCATTCACACCACATCCAGATCACCTCCAGACCAGACCAGATTGTTTCTGGACCTAAAATGCATCCTAATGTATCCCAATGCCAATCCCAATCTGGCCTCTGTTCACACCAGTGCAGTCCGTTCCAGACCAGACCAGAAAAATACTGAATGTCTCATTTTGTCTGGTCCGGAATGCACTAAAACTGCGGGCAGGTTCACACCATTTCCCGAACCAGATCTGGGATCTGGGAGATACATTAAATCCTGTATAATAATAATAATAATAATAATAATGTAAATGCTCTGGCTGTATCACTGTGTACAGAAATATTAACAGCATTGTTTAATAAGGCAATTTGAAGACTATGTACAAAGATGCAAGCCCTGAGCACTGTGGATTACAAACATCTTCAAAACTATAGTGCAAGTAGGACGGAATTGCAGATCTTGGGTATGGTTTGGGTGTAGGTCTACAGAAACGGTACCATTCAGGTGTCTTCTGTGTATGGCAGACACAACCAGGCCAAAGTGAATGATAAGGGGCTTATTGCACCCTTACCTTTCAGCTAACATGATCTGAATTGAAAATACTGTGAGGGGAATTTATCAAAACTGGAGCAGACAAAATCCGGAACAGTTGTGCATGGCAACCAATCAGCTTCTCTCTTTCATTTTCAAATCTTAACTGAACAAACTGAAGAGAGATTCTGATTGGTTGCTCTGGACAACTGCTCCAGATTTTGTCTGCTCCAGTTTTGATAAATTCTCCTCTGTACCTGTACATAAAGCAGTAAACCCCTTTAAAAAATGTTGTTAAGGTACAGAGAGAGAGTCTCTTTTTGCAGCTTTTAAATCCACTGCTTCATGAAGACAGTATTAAGCAAACAGAACTGCATCAATAGGTAGCATCTAAGTCCATTAAAATAACAAATAACAACACATTCTAAATCACACAGATTATTTAAGAGCTATGATGAATAACTGTTATACATTTCAGAGGTGACATGCACAAACACATAAAAAATAAATCAAAATGTGAAAATATGCTAATCTCCTATTTTAGCATGCAGACAAATCTGAAAAAAGGGTTTTATAATGAAAATGAATATTATGCAAAGCACCTCCTGTTTCGAACTGATATGCTTTAATAACTTCTCTTAGTCGCAACATGTCTTCCCAAAACTGGAGTCAACATTTTGTGAAGAAGATGTGACAATTTAGCAATTCTGTATCCAGCCATTACTGATTACACCTTCATAACAACATTAAAGACATATTGAGGCAGCATAGGATAATGGGGTTGATTTACGAAAGGCAAATTGGCAGTTCACTTAGCAAGAAAAGTTTATTTTAGCTCAGTAAATGTGGTGAAAATTCACTTTGCTAAGAATACCCAATCATGTGCAATAAAATAAACAGTATTTTTGCTTACAAATGATTGGATGATGCAAGTCAGCAGAGCTTTAATCTCATTTAATAAACTTAAAGCTTTATCTTATTCATTACAGGGGCAACTTCGCCTGCAAAGTGCAAATTCCCTTGTATACGGAACAGCCCATTTGTCTTAAGTAAATGAACCCAATGTTTCTTGCACAGTTTCTTTAGCCCATGGTTCCTCAACAATGACCACCAGGAATCTACAGGATTGTCCAAGGGGTCAATAAAATGGCTGGGGATCAAAAGGGGGTAAGTAAATGTTTGGAAGTCAATAGGTAGATAAATTATGGAAGGTCAATTGAGGTCAATTAATCTTTTGAGGTCTCTGTAGAGCTCCACACTCTAGTCCTAAAAGTGAGGTGGGTGTTTTGTGTCTGTAACGTTCAATTTCCCCCCATCCTTTCCGGGACGCATAAACGCACATGTTTACTTCCCATGCTGAGCATATTACGCCACCTACAACTATGTTAAAGAGCCAGTGGGTACGCCCACCTCCAACTCTGTTGGAGAACCAGTGAGTAAAACCATAGCAATAGTAGTGGTGCCAAAAATTGATTGCCATGCATTCACTAAAATTCAGAATTGGACTAGCTTTGTTTACCAATAAAACAAAGCTTACATGCCCTTTATGTGAAAAGATTTTCAGAAATGATGCCATGAAACCTTTGATATAATCTTACAATTTTTTTTAATATAACTGTTTAGGGGTGTATGATCAATCGGAAACTTGATGAAGGGCTTTGATGAGCTGAAGAGTTGTTGGACATCTGCTTTATAGTTATTTTAGAGTTCATTTAATTAATTAGTTAGAGATGATAATGAGTTTCTCTTAATTTTGGAACGCTGCAACAATTGACAAAAAAGAAGCTAGTGAACGAGATTCTCACACAAGGAAAAAGTGCACAGTACTTAGAGGTTTGTTTGGAATTTACACTAGTAGAGAGGCGGGAAGAAGGTTTGCAAAGCTCATCAATAACACCTTTAGATCAGGGACGTGCGGTCAGGGGAAGCAGAGCCTCACCTAGTATTATGGAAGAAAAACCTGTCAGCTTCAAGTCTGAAGCTGACAGCGTTTTCTCCATTCAGATCGGCTTCTAGCAGGTTACATAGCAGGGAAAACCTCCCCACTATGTAACCTGTCATGGACGGGGTGCTGCCTGTTACAGGCAGTGATCTATTGTGAATAGCCCGTACAGCACCCCCTCGGTTCTCCTGAACCGAAGGGGTCCTGGGGCCGAAGCTAGCCAAAGGATCGGCCGAAGCTATGGCCAGATCCTTCGGAAGCTTTGTGAATAGACCCCTGTGTGTTAGAGGTGTGAGCTCTGTGGATGGTTTGGACCAATGGCAAAGCGCCAATGGTCCAAGATGTCGAGCAAGTGAGGGACAGGAAGGCTCCTCCCTGTCTCCTTCCTTTCTCCCCCATCTCACCTTCACACTAGGTGGGGCTTTGTTGAGATATGGGCGGGGCTTCAGTGTGCTGTGCCTTGGCGTGCTGGGGAATGCCTCACCAAGAAGCGAAGGTACCGCAGGTCACTGCTTTAGGTGACAAGTAGAGACTAAAAACACAAAATGCCAAACCCTCAAATAGATGTGTGTGTGTGGATAACTAGTTTAGTATATTAAAAAAGACAGCTATCCAGTAAGAATTAAGATGTGTGAGTAGTGACAATAATGAGTGAGCATTTCGTATTTTGCATATTAATCTTCAAAGAAGAAGAAGCACACATCAGCAAGTCAAATGGGCCTTACATTATAAAATAAAAAATAGTCATAGATTCAGTTAACTATCTACAAATGAAATACTAACCTTAAAACCTTTTCAATAAAGAGTAGAAAAATGCAATGAAAATTTTAACCCAGCCCTACCAGAATTTTTACTTAGTCTAGAGGATGAGGTACAATTGTGCTGACATCAAAATCATATGTGATTTTTTTTTTAAATTTCTCCTTGCACATGTTTTCTTTGCTATGTGCTATTCTTTGCTATACGAATTTTCACCGAATGAAGTTCCACTTTATTCACTAAGTGAAGTAAAAATTTACTTTGTAATATGAAGATTCAGTAAACATGCTCTACTCATTTAGTAAATGAATAGGTCATAAGTATTTGCCTTCGTACATTTGGCCATTTTGTCTTAATGTCTGTTCTGAGAATCAAGAGTGTGCCTGCTTACACCATAAAACAATGTGTGTCTTCATCAAGGATAAACTATGCACAGAGCAAAGCACCGCTGTACTAACTATTGAGCAGCTTAGCACTGCACATCATTCATTTGTGTATGCACTGGATGAATAAAAGCTGCTCACAAGTTCCATAATCGTTTTTGTCTGCATTAATGTGCAATGACTTGGCATTATTACTGACAGCTTTTGAATAGACCCCTATGCCACAAAGGCCTTGTACAGCTTCTATCAGAAACACAGCCTGTGTGAAGGGCGTGTGCTGTCAAATTCACATAAAAGCTAGAAAAATCCTGTCAGTGCCATATGAAATGAGCAATTAGGCGCACTGCACAAAGGAAGAGCGTGTTGAATATTCAGAAGAACACAAAAGAGGCAAGACTCAGCAGACAACTGAGAGATGAAGGGCTATGTAGATCAATTACTTTAAACAATTGGACAGATGTAGCTGTAATGGGGAGAGGGGGGGGATAGTAAGAGGAAAAAAAACTCACTTCATTAACTCATACGTGTTGATAATGTCAAAGAAATGAATAAAGGAAAGTTGTTTATTGAAACGACATGTTATAACTTTTTTGGTAGCATTTACTAATTCTAGTTTTTGTAGAACATAATCATTCTAATTACTATAACCAGATATGTCATGTAACCTCAGGCCAGAAAATGATATGTTTTCAGAGAATTTGCAATGTTCAACTGAATAGGCTGTGAGGATAACCAAGCTCCAGGTCTGCCAGCAATCAAGAATTAGGTGATGCCTCATCATTCCAGTCAAAGATAATGGGTAACTGCACACAAATTAGATATTCATAAAGCCTCCAATTTTATTTCTGCTCAGTATAACATTCATGAGGCTGCTGTCAAACAGTTTATATTGCCCAGCATGGGCTATATACACAGTCATAAAATTTCCTCATGTTCAGCTGTCTCATCTCAGTACTGTTAAGACACCACACAATAGCAACGCTTGCCTTTGAGAAGGTTTCCTGGTTATGTGTTTATGAGCCGTGCGGTGTTTTATAAGTTGCAAACATTTACTAGATCAAACCTGCATATTTTGTATTTTAAATAAAATTGAATTAGCAGTTTAATTCTTTACTGTAGGCAAAGGAGGGGGAATAAATGTATATGTATAATAAATACAATAGTGCTGACAATTGTAGTTTAAATGTTAGCAAGACACAAATAATATTTTAAACAACATATACAATTTTAAACATTATCTAACTGTAAAGGAGTGTGCAATTGTGCTAAATAACAAAACAGAATACACATACAAAGAAAAAATGAAGAAGGAGCACAAAATATGCCCCATTTTTTTGACTACACAATTTGTGCATTTTAAGTAAACCTGTGCTAACAGAAATATGAAGGCTGCCACGGACCTTTACTTTTGAAAAATATGAATGTCTGTCTGGCTGATTCAATGGAGCTTGATTTACTAAAGGCAAATAAGCTGTTTACTTTGCAAGGGAATGTGCAATTTGTGGGGGAAGTTTCCCCTTAGTTTAGTAAATTAGGTGAAGCTCTGCTGGCTTCCATCATCCAATCATTTGCAAGCAAAAATCCTTTTCTCCCTCCTTTGCACATTATTGGGTATTCTTTGCAAGGTGACATTTTACCATATTTACCAAGAAAAGTGCAAATTCCCTTGCGAGCAGCCTATCTGCCTTTAGTAAATCAACCCCATTGATTTCAATTAGGGATGTTCAGATACCAAGGTACAAGTACAAGTACAGATACTTTTCCATCCAGCTCCAAGACTAGACTAGAGAAAAACTCAAAAGTTAGGAGGCAGCTGTCATTTTTAAGGAGCATACAGGGCTCTTGGGATTTGTGCATCCCTGTTTTAATGTATGATTTATTTATATACATATATATATATATAGGGATGCACCGTTACCCTTTTTTTCAGACCAAGTACAAGTACTTGTCTAAAAACTCACTAATACAATTGCTGATACATTTTTGTTGGTGGAGTCCCAGCTGCAACCGCTGCAACCCTGGTAGATCTCGTGAAGATGACAAGCATCGGCAATGGTATCTGAACTGGTATCTGATCATCCCTAATTTCAATACTTTCTGACTACGACTTGACGTCACTTGTGGCACTCTCATGATTCACAAAGCAATAAAACCTGGAACAGCCATGCACCTAGCATTTTTTAGAAGGTCAGAATTGGCAGTTTAGAAATTTCTCTTAACAGAAGATTTCCTTATCAGACTTAGAGCAGCATTCTTGAAGCCCTTAAAACACCCTTCTACTCCAGTGTGAGGGTGATACATAGAAAACCTATAGGGAGTACTTGCTGCTATAATAGTGTTTTCAGCAGGCTTTTAGTGGTTAGTCACATATAACTGGACTCATCCTGTAATGCTAAAGATGTTTTGTAGCTTATTCATGCCACATTTTCAGTTCTAATGAGTGTCAGGAACATATTCCAGCATTTATATCCACACAGATAGAACAGACATCTTAATCCAGCACAACCGTGGAGTGTGCTAAGGTAGATGTAGATTGTACAAGAACAGGATGGGAGAATCATGGGATTTCTTGTGTTTGGGCAGTTAAAAGTGCTTTTCCAACTGCTCAAAAACGCCTAGGTGTGAACTAGGGCTTAAGGTGCTAAAACAATTGTCTGTTAAAAATATATTTTATTTTGTTCACATTAAAACGGATGTGCACAATTATATACACTGTGATAATATGAAACCAATGTACAACTCCGTGAACCTCCTGAAGATACACCATAGGCAATTATTGCAGACTAAATCACAGGGGGTTATTCACAAAGCTGCCAAAGGCCCGAAGTGAAGTGAGCCGAACGCTGTTCGGCTATTCACTTCAGGCTTGTACAGCTGAAATCAGCCGTACATCGGCTTGCTTCGGGTCGGCTGAACATGCTCAGCATGTTCGGCCAACCCGAAGTGCAGAAGGAGTTCGACTCAGCCGTTCCAACATCTGGATCGGCTGAGCCGAACCTCTGGCAGGCTACTCACTGCTGTTCGGCCTAGTCTCATAGGGGCCGAACAGCAGTGAGTGACTAGCCGAATGCCGCCCAGCATTTAAAAAAAATAATCACTACTGAAGGGTCACTGTCATCAGAGGTATAACAGTAAGAGAAAATTCTGAATAACAATTTCACATGTTAGAGCATACCAGTTTATCCCGGATTGAAATTAAATAATCATATGCATTATGGATGATATATTTAAGAGTGATGTCTTGTAAGTTTTAAGCTATTTCAAATGCTGATGAAATTACCTAAAATGTAAAATGCTTCTTGATGTTTAAAAGGTTTAGCCTTATGCAGAATTAGCTGCAAGCTAGTAGATGGGCAGCTGCTACAGACTTTGCTGTCTGTTGTGATCTTGTGCGGCACAGGAAGTTCAGGGGAGCTGAGCTGAGAGAGTTGGAGCCAAGTTGGAAACATGAGGACTGTAAGTGCTTAAGCAATAATGTATGGAAATACTTTGCCGTGCAATGTACTGGTATATTTGTTTGAACTGGATTCATTATTGAACTATGTTTGATAGTTTAATACTATTTTCAATTACCTTGCGTATAAATAGCCGCCTATACAAAATTGATCAGTTAAGAGAACATTTTTATTGCCAGTCCTCGGTACTGTATTTCCAAATATCTCTTACTCTACCTATTTATAATGGTTAGCCTGAACCTAGCACCTACTGTAGCTCTCCCCCTACCCTAACCATAACATTCAACCTTGTACTATAGCTGCATGTCTTTGGCTATAGTGAAGAAGAAAAACCTCCTTAATGTATCTTGATCGGCTGTCCATATATACAGTATATATATATGTGTGTATATATATATATTTCCTGACACCATACATGGCAGCATACAATGGGTAGCCCAAACACAGGACCAGTTATACTATAAATTAAAGCCGCCTCCCAAGGCCACCATTCTTTTTTCTGTCCTCACTGCTCAAGCCGGTTATACTAAGAATATGTTTCGATCTGTTCATCTTTCTGGGGGTTTTGGTAAGTGGCACTCTGTGTGCACTAGGTCACATGTATTGTGCTGGTCAAGCAGATGGAGCCACAGATTAATCTTTGGGTTCGCTCTTCCGCAGACTGTCATCCCTACGGATAGAATTCAGTGATGTACCTCCAGAGTTATTCTGGAAGGCAGTAACCTGCCATATGTTCCTGTCCCATTACAGGGTCTATCCAGGAGTATGATCCATGGGGAAGTTGGTTCTGAATGTGGTACAAATATTGTATTATCTCAGAATTACCCTCCCTGTTTGTGTGAACGCTATATCGCATTGTATGCTGCCATGTACGGTGTCAGGAAAACAGAAAATTGTATACTTACCTATCAGTAATTTTCCTTTCCTGATGCCAGTACATGGCAGCATACAGGACCCTCCCATGGCTTTCACATTGAGTACTTGTTACGAGAATGGTGGCCTTGGGAGGCGGGCTTTAATTTATAGTATAACTGGTCCTGTGATTGGGCTGGGGGCGGAGGCATACCCATTGTATGCTGTCATGTACTGGCATCAGGAAAGGAATATTACCGATAGGTAAGTATACAATTTTTCCTTATTGGGTCCTGGTGCCGAAGCTAGCCGAAGGATCGGCCGAAGCTACGGCCAGATCCTTCGGCAGCTTTGTGAATAGACCCCATAGTGTAATGTAAATGGGTAAGCCGTATTAGTCCAGTAGAGAAGATGTAAAAAAAACAACAACAAAAAATGGAGTATTGTAGTATGCAATGATACCTTTTTATTGGACTAACAAAATATATAAAAGACAAGGTAATCGTTGTCATGTTGATTAGTATTGCTTCTGACCTATTCTTACATAAACACTTACATAAACAGCAACACATTTGATTGACTTGTAAAGTACAGTGACTGTTTTTGTGAGTGCCA
This sequence comes from Nanorana parkeri, assembly GCF_000935625.1. Classification (NCBI taxonomy): domain Eukaryota; kingdom Metazoa; phylum Chordata; class Amphibia; order Anura; family Dicroglossidae; genus Nanorana; species Nanorana parkeri. Next base: position 39,264 of record NW_017306627.1, on the reverse strand, counting down.
GGAAATCCTGCATTCTAATTTTCTGGTCCAAACATTTAATTCCACACACTAGTTAAGATACGCTGGTACATTAATTTTCCCTGCTGGTATCCTCTTTATGACAACCATCTGTTCAAGTTTTACCCTACTTTCTCTAGTGCAATCCAGTGGAAATTAAAAACCAACAAGGATAATTTCTGAAGGGACGTATGAATACATTCTATTCTGTCTAAAATAAATTGCATGTTTTTCTAAAAAAAATAAAATCCACACATGTGCTTCCTCATTTATATACTTAAAAAACTGTTTTGAAATGTACTAACAAAAAAGATATGACTGCATCTGGGAAGCACACAACAGACTATAATATTTTGTTTCCAGGGATATGTCATACTTTGTCATACTCACTGAATAATCTGCTTTGCATTGTGGAAGTAAATGTAGTTAACACAGCTCTCCAAAATATGGGTATTTAAAAAATAACTTATGTAAAAAAAATGTTTTAATTGTTATTACTAGCACATGACAGTCGAGAAAATCTCATTGGTTAAAAACTCTGCCAAATGTTTTCCCAGCCTTTAGGGAATGTACCATTTTCTGGAAAATCTTGGATATTTTGGCGGGAATTAGGTTATATAATTGCTTTGTGACTGCCCAAATGAATGCCCAATATAGGCTTGGTTATTTTAAAACTGATACCACCACCTAACAAGGGTAGAGGAAAACAACAGGAGTCTGTGGAGAAATAGAATTAATTTGTTTCTACAGAATTTATCAACGTTGCATTTTTTGAGTTACTGCAATGGACAGTTTCACACTCAGGTTCAGAATATCCATACTCCCATCTTTAGAATACCTGCAGTTTAACAGAGCTTAAGAACAACTGTTATTAGAACAGAATTATGTGTAGAGCTACCTATATGCAAGTACAGCATACAGTGATACCTAATCCCCAACCTATGTTAACTCCAAGACTGCAAACAAAAGGCTACCCATCATTACAACATGGGAGAATGTAAAATGGTAAAATGGTACTGGCTCTTGAAACATACGGGCCTATTCACTAAGCTGCCGGGGGCAGCCGAGTGAACAACCGACCCCAAGTAAAGTGAGCCGAACACTGTTCGGCTATTCACTTCAGGCTTGTACGGCTGATTTCAGCCGTATATCGGCTGAAATCAGCCGTACATCGGCTTGCTTCGCATGGCTCCCCTCAGAGGGACCGAGCAGAACAGAAAAATAGTTAAAAAAGTTAAAAAAAAAGTAAATAGAAAGCAATTGTGCGGAGCTAGCTGTGACAGCTGGCTCCGCCCAATAGAAAAAAATTAAAAAAAAATCTCCCGGGTGCTCTGGGAGCCTTCCGCTCCCGGCCGCCCAGGAGAGAAACACTGATTTTTCTTTTTTTTTTTCTTTATTCTGACACGGAGCCATGTCAGAATAGAAAAAAAAAAAACAAAACGTTTTTGCCCATTGGAATGCATTGCTAGATTCCTATTGCCTATTTCAATTTGCAATAGC